>NW_027516305.1:0-300000 GCF_048772815.1 Callospermophilus lateralis
CAGAATTAAAACCAAAACACTCCCACATGGCCCTCATTTTCTTCCATATAGACACTCATCATAACCTTGGCTGGAAGTTTTTATGAGGCACACAGCCCAAGACAAAGTCAAAATAAGCTCCCTTGCCCTTCATTTGTCTAAAGTCAGTGTTTCCTGGACAACGTTCCTGTGAACCAGGACTGATCAAAGAGGTCTGCCATTAATACTGTTCTGCTTTTCCAATTTGAGGCATACAGACTGTCGGGTATAGTTTCTTTATGTGATTTGCAGTCATGAGAAAACCCAAGCACCTATGGGCTAGCCTCTCCATGGCTTGAAGAACTCAGTTGACCCAAAGATCCCTGTTATCACTTGATGGAGATCAGGAATCTTACAGAGGAAGGCAAGAGACTTCATCACAGTGACTTCTCTTTTGGCCATTTTGGATTTGGATGCACACATGGGATCTTTCTTTAGATCCATCAGGTGCTGAGAATCTAAGCGATAATCTCACACTGCACTAAGAGGCTGATTCAGACATATCCCTTTGCAAAGCAATTAAGCCAGGAGCCACAGGTGATGCCCATTTATTTCCATTTGAAAACTGTTTTTTCAGGCTTTGGAAATGTGTGGCCTTAGGCAAAGTCCTTCCTTTCATTCAGGGCAACAGAACAATAGGTAAGCAAAATACCAAAGCAGATTTTCTCCACTGAGACTTTCCTGGTCACACTGATATCTGAGTTTTCTGAGATATTCACCATTCTCCTCAGCTATCCAGTACATGGCCATGTCCCAGATTGTGGAGGAGATACATATCTTGATCACAAAACCATGAGCCTATGGGAGAGTGACCAGATTAAGGAAGATATCAGGAATGTAGGAAGGTAATAGGTGTTGCCCATCCATAAGGTAACCTGCAGTCCATTCATAAATTGGACAGGATGAATTCTGCGAAGAATTCTACTAGACAGGACACATCTATTGATGCATTCTCTTTTCTATTGTCTACAACCACAAATACAGTGGGATACCCAGACATAGAAACACTCACCTTCTCAAAGGACTTACTAGAAACAGTCCACTCCAAACCAAACAAACCGACTTTCCTACATATTCTCAAAACTTGAGACAAAATCACAAACACTCAAACACACACACACACACCCACAAAGGCACCTTCTTTCCCAAATAGGTCTGTGACTATCCGGAGCGTCCTCTGACTGGTGGGCCATACTATGTTTCCCCGAAATGGGCTGTCCTATGTCATTTCTGGTCTTCTTGGCCAAAACTGTGAAGTTATCAGGAGCCAGCGGTGAGCCACTGCCTGTTTTCTCAGGTAAAGCCCCTCTTCAGAGCTTTCCTGGCATTTGTCCATCTTCAATTTAGTAGTTGCCAAGAAAGACTTACTCTATCCTTCTTAAATCCAAAAATTTGAGACCACTGGGACTTAGACTGGGACTGCCTCAGGGTGCCTGGCTTCCTGGATTCCAAGTTCAGAGTGTTCCATCAACAAGAAAGTGACATGGGTCACTTCGTCTAGAACTGAATGAGGTCACTGCCTTGGCAACCACTTTGTCCTAACAGTTGCTTCCAAGGGTCCATGAGATGGATCCTGCCCCTACTTCCTATGACACTTTCACAAGTTAGAATGGAATATCAACCATAGGCACCCGGGAACAGCTCTCCACACAAGCCTGGTTTGGTCCATCTTCTCTACATTAAGAAGAGAGAGACTGCTTCAGACACACCCCTTCATCCTGACCTGTTTTTTTTTTTTTTTTTGTCATGAAAGATGACTTTCGCACTCTCAGGTCCATCATAGCTGCCTACATCTTTTTTTAGGGATCATTTCTGCATGGACCTTTGAAGTTCTCCGGAAGTTGAAGATCTCCTACATTCCTGTATTGTAAGACCAACTCTGTCCCTGCTCTTCTGTAAAGTTAGATTGAGGGAACAGTGTATGGTTACAGTTAATAACATGTTTGATTTGGGTTAGGATCATTCTGCTGGATGAATAATGGTATTGGGAACCTGCAATATTTATAAGATTATATAGGTAAAATATATGAATGAAAACAGAAATCTCGGTAACATTTGAAGCCCAGAAGGGCATTGGGTCCTTGATTGGGATACTTAGCTTTTAATTATGTTCTGCACAGATGTCTTAGATAAATCTATACACAATGGCATAAGATCTGATACCTTGGATGATTGAATGTTGAGGAGAACAACCATTCAAGAGGGAGAGTCGGTAGGATTAGGAAGATAGTTGGTAGGATTATAAAAAAGTGTGAGTATAGCATTTGGACAAATAGTTCTTTAGCAATAGGTTTTCAGGTAGACAGAAAATGTAAATGTCAGCATATGTGAAGAGTCAGTCACAGTGATGAACTGGGGAAAATATGTAGGAAAGCAGATATCAATAGAGACATTAGGAAATCAGGCAAAGTATAAAGTGAGTGATAGCAAAAGACATTTTCAACAGGCTTGAGATTGAATATATAATCTTAGGAAGTAACAAATATGTAGTCACCAATAGGATTGACATTTGAGAGCATTAGGCAACCTGGACATGGGTTATTTTCATAATCCATACTCACATTCCATTTAGGCTTTGGTACAATCGTAAGTGTGACTTTGCATATTGTGGCCAGAATATTACTGTGATAAAACGTATATGTAGATCAGGTGACATGAGTATTTCTTGCACCATTTCTTTGAGCAATATTTTGAAGGGGTATAAATTAGTATTGGGGGTACATATAGGTGTACCATGTATGTATGAATATAGAGATAATGCATGAATAGACCATACTGCGAATAAATAATATAACTTGTTCCAACTTTAAATAATGGATTGAATTGATATCTGAAAATACACAGGAATCATATATTGATATACATACATTCATTCCAACCAGTAATACATCTAATGGTAATATTACGGTTGTGGTTTATCACCAAGAGTGTGTGAATTTTGCTTCAAATTTGATTATGGAAATCGAAAATAATGTGTTTGGAAAGAAATCTCATGAAATGACCACTCAAAAACAAGGAGGAATACATATGTTCTGAAGCAGGAAGTGATTGAATATGTTACAAATTTCTTTAAATTTGTGAACTTGTGGATGAAATGTATATTCTATAATGTATAAAAACTGCAGAAATAGTAATGTACCAGTGTTTAATAAAAATGAACGTCAAAATACACATCATGTTCCATAGGAATCTACTTGCATTGATGTTAAAGTGGGTCAGCTACTGTAAAAATATAAGGATTTGTTTGCACCATTCACTGAAGTAACTTTTTAGTACTAGAAAACAAATATGTATTTCAGGTGGATGAATATTTTTAAAATAATCTTATGAAAAGTTTAATATAAAACCACATACATAAACAAGAATGAATTTAGGGAGTGTATAATAGGACACATATATTTTATATTTTGAAAAATCTAGAGAGTATATATATATATATATATATATATATATATATATATACACACACACACACAAAACACACACAGAGACATTAAATAGTAGCAATATATATGCCAATTAAAATTCATTGTGAAATATATATCATCCACAGATCCAAAATATTAATTTTACTGAACATGGATTTATGTATAATGTTTTTCAACTAAGAAGCTCACTCATAATCTGAATTTTCAGTTCCAAAAGCATTAATGAGGAGTGATCTCTTCTCACACTTTGTATCTGCCAAGTTAGCCACCTCTCAAGAATATACGTGTGATACCAGGTAGGATTCTATATGTGCATATAAAAATACATGTGCTGAATAGGCTACAGAAAAATGGAGACAGGAATTCACATATGTGTTAACTTTAAAAACACATGCAGAACTATTTCAACAAAAAATTGACAAGATTTATAACTCCTACCCTATATCATGCAAAAGGCAAACCAACTATCCACCATGCCTCCTCTGAAGTGCTAGTATTTCTATTCTGTTTGGGTTACTTTTCTCCATCATATTAGAATTAGTAGTCAGAGTCTAGTAGGGTATGGGTTAGTGTCAAAGATTCAGCATTTCGAATGGAAAATTGAACAATGAATCCAATGTGTATGTAAATATGTGCTACACAAAATTATTCCCACTCTCATCCAGAACAATGCCTTGACAATTCCTTCACCCCAAGTAAGACACAATTAGAGGAGAAGATTTAGAAAATCTGTGAATAAATATGTTAAATGGAATATGCTCAGGAGCTCACAACCTTTGAAGTGGTAGAGTAGTTTCCAAAAGTATGGGACAGGGTAAAAACTCCACAAACATGGAGGTCTGCTGGCCTAGAGATTTCTAGAGAAACTGCCTGTGAGTTTGGGCACTTGAAAAATATGTTGTTGTCAGGAGCTTTAGCTTCCTTTCTAGGGAGACCATAAAAGCTTGGTCTGGATCTATGAGACCTGGAGGACATGGTTTCTTATTTCCCAATGTACATGAGGCAGCAGTGCTGAATTCTCTTTTTAGGTAAACTGTGGCCACTGGGGGATAAATGTGTGCCAGTGTGCACTGTGAAGCCATATGGTCATCTTCCATTTTCGTGGTGTTTCTTCCTGCTGCACTGGGTGTTTGGTATTTGCTTCACGAAATACAAAGAGTTCAACTGGGTCACAGTGCAAGAGGAAGTTCTGTCATGTATGGTGGGTCAGGTTTTGCAGGAGGATCCAAGAACTAGGATCCTATCCTATATATCTTGCCCCCTTGACCATAGCACCCTGATTCTGAACAATGTCCTGAAACCTCTCCAAATAACAACTTGCCTTTACATGGAAGGTTCTGCTGGCTGCACCATGTCAGTCACAAGGCATTTGAAACCAATGGAAGATACACATGGCCCCACCACAGATGTTTTATCACATACCTGCCCACCACTGCTCTAACCTACTACTCAACAGAGTCCAACTTACTGGCATCTCTGTTCTACACCATTTACATGAAACCCAGTCAATCAAGGCACTGTCTGGTATATTCATGATCAGCAACAGGACATCAAAAGCTTTTCCAGTGCCACCTGGTGATGGGGAAGTTCAAAAATTTCATGGTATTTATCTAGCCATTTTTCAAGGATGAAGTTGGAGGCACTGTGAGTTTCAATTCTTTCAGGAACCATTAAATGGTTAGGAAGCTCATTTCAATGAAATCTCTGGAGAACACTCACAGGTAAGGCTTCCCAAAGAGTGGCCAAAAGATCATATGATGTTATGCCCATTTAGGTCTACAATGTGAGGTCCATATGAGTTTTGACTCTCAACTATGGGTGCCAAGTCTTTCAGAATAAAATTTGTGGTATCCTGGCTGAGAGGCTCAGTGCTCAGTGGAAAGCCACCCTGGGCCTAGAACTCAGTTTCCAAGGGCAACGCTCATGCCTGGCTTCCTAAAATCTCAACACTATTTATGGCAATACTTCTCTGAGGTCAGTTCCAGAACTCAGACTCTAAGGGAGTCACGCCAGAGTTCAAGAACATGTGGACCAAGTAATCTCTTCCAACCGCCACCCAAATGACCACAATTTAAACCAAAACACTCCAACGTGGCGCTCATCTTCTTCCATATAGACACTCACAATAACCTATGGCTGGAGTTTTCCATGAGGGGCACACCCCAAGACCGTGTCCAAAATAAGCTCTCTTGCACCTAATTTGCCTAAATTCAGGGTGGCCTGGACACCCTTCTTGTGAACCAGGAGAGATTAAGTAGGCCTCCCGTTAATACTGCTCCGCTTCTTCAATTTGAGGCCAAATGACTGTGGGGTTTGGATTCTTTATGTGAATTGGAGTCTTGAGAAAACCCAAGCAAATATGGGCTAGCCTCTGCAGGGCTTTGAAGAACTCATTTGACCCAAAGGATCCCTAATCTGACTTGATGGAGGTCAGGAAAGTTACAGAGGAAGGCGAGAGACTTCATCCACAAGGACTGCTCTTTTGGCCATTTTGTTTTTGGATGTAAACATGGGATCTTTCTTTAGATCCATCAGGAGCTGAGAATCTAAGTCACAGCCTCACACAGGGTAAATAGGCTGATTCAGACACATCCTTTCCAAAGCAATTAAGCAAAGAGCCACAGGTAATGCCCATTCATTTCCATTTGAAAACTGTTTTCTTCAGGCTTCAAAAAGTGGTGGACTGAGGAAAAGACCTTCCTGACATTCAGGGCAACAGAAGAATAGGTAAACAAAAGGCCCCAAGCAGGGTTTCTCCACTGAGACTTTCCTGGTCACACTGATATCTGAGTTTTCTGAGATGCTCATCATTCCCTTCAGTACATGGTCATGTCACAGAGCTTCGAGGTTGTACATATCTTAAACAGAAAACCATGAACCTATTCTGGAGAGTGGCCAGAATTCAGGAATAAAACAGGAACTAAGGAAGATAGCAGGTGTTGCACATCAATAAGGCAAGCTGCAGTCCATTCATAAATAGGGCAGGATGAATGCTGTGAAGCTTTCTACTAGACAGGACATATTCATTGATGCATTCTCTTTTCTAATGTCTACAACCACGGACACAGTGGGATACACAGACATAGAAATTCTCGCCTTGTCAAACGACTTACAAGAAACAGTTCACTCCAAACAAAACAAACTGCCTTTCATACCTATTCTCAGAACATGAGACAAAACCACAAACCCACATCCACACAACAAAGGCAGCTCCTTTCCCCAAGTAGGTCTGTGACTATCCGGAGTGTCCTCTGACTGGTGGGCCTTACTATGTTCCCTGGAAATAGCCTGTTCTGTCTCAAATCTGGTCTTTTTGGCCAACTCTGTGAAGTTGTCAGGAGCCAGCGGTGAGCCACTGCCTGCTTTCTCAGGAAAGGCCCCTCTTCATAGCTTTCCTTGCATTTGGCCATCCTTACATCAGTAGGTCCCAAGAAAGACTGAGTCTGTCCTTGGTAAATCAAAATAAGTTTGACCACTGGGACTGGGACTGGGACTGGCTCTGGGTGCCTGGCTTCCTGGATTCCAAGTTCAGAGAGTTCCATCACCAAGGAAGTTAGGTGTGGTCACTTCCTTTTGGAACTGAATGAGGTCACTGCCTTGGCAACAACTTTGTCTTAACAGTTGCTTCCAAGGTTACCATGAGAAGGAGGCTGCTCCTACTTCCTGTGACACTTTCACAGGTCAGAGTGGTATGTCAACCATAGGCATGCAGGAGCAGCTCTCAACACATGCCTGCTTTGGTCCACCTTCTCTACATTAAGAAGAGAGTGGCTGATTCAGACACATCCTTTCATCCTGAGCAGGTTGTTTGCCATGGAAGACTTTTGCTCTCTCAGGTCCTTCGTACTTGCCTACATCTTCTCCAGGGATCATTTCTGCGTGGACCTTTGAGGTTTTCAGCAGGTGGAAGATCCTCTATAATTCTGTATTTTAATACCAATTCTGTCCCTGCTCTTCTGTAAAATTAGATTGAGAGAACAGTGTATGGTTAGGATTAATAACAGGTTCGATTTGGTTTAGAAAGGAAACTACACGGTTGAGCAAACAGGGTCCTAACGTTAGCAATAATATGAGGATTTTTAATGGACCGACCATGGCAGATAAAAGCGTAGTTAATCAGGTCACTATGTGAACCAATACTCAAACCTCCCTTTTGGGGCCTCTGTCTCTCTTTGACGCTCTTCAAGTCGTTTTCTTAATTTACTCATAGATTCTTTTACAACTCCAGTATTGTCGGCATAAAAACAACATTCTTCCCTCAATGCAAGCAAAAAGGCACCTTTCTCTCATAAAGAGGAGGTCCAACACTCGCCTGCTTTGTAAAACAACTTCAGAAAGAGAGAGGTTAAAATTCCTGTAAAGCTGTGATGTCGGTTTTTAATGTCTTTAAACTTTGGCATATTTCTGCTTCTAATTGTGTCTTTGTTGTGTCTCATGGACTAGCCCACCCCTTCAGCAACTATTATTTCTAATAGGATGGCTAAAGTGAGGGATACAGGTTCCCAGTGGAACCGGGTTGTATGCCCCCCTATTTGATCTTTAAATGAACCTAAGTCATGATAGAGAACTCTGGAAAACATCTGCATCATTACATAATTAATCACATATATTGACCATTTTATGAAAACATAAATAATGTTAAAGTGTATAGAATTATACTGTTGTAGGGACGGACAAGGAAAGGGACCTAAGATAGCACCAAACACAGGAAAACAGTCTTATTTGGTTGCATCCGGATTTAGAGGGCATTGCTTCTGTTGTAATCAATTAATCCCCTGAACCCCAAGTTTCGGTAGTTTTAGAATTTGTACCCAACATGTAAGGGAAGTGGCTCAGAAGTTCACAGTCTGTAGAAATTCACAGAAATCAGTTTTTGTTTCTGTTTTTGTTCCTCTGTTCTGGGCAAGTTAACTTTTCAAAGACACCTTGGAAAGGGAGAGCTTTTTTGTCTCTTTTTTTTCTCCCTGCCAGCTGTCACCATGAAGCCCAATTGGTAACTTTTTTATCTTAGAAATCTAGCCATCTCTGTGAAGCCCCAGCTCAAGGCCAGAGGCCTTGTTCACATATTTTGTGAAAATCTAGTAAGGCGGTGTCAAGCTTAGGGGTGGTGATTTTTCCAGCCAGTGGCCAAGTAGAACAGGGCAACACGAAAAGTGGAAGTTTATCTACATTGAACTCTTTCAGAGGGACTCTTTTGCTGAAAGACCTAATGTAAGCCTCAGTGAAGACTTCTGGAGAAGGTTATTTAAGACATATCTATGGACCTGGTACAGAGGGGGAAGACGGGGAAGGCGAGGCTGAGAGCAGCTCCGTGGATCTGAGAATGAGGAAGATGAGATGTAAAAGAATAATGGAAAAGGGGTTTGGGATTTTCCTAGAACAAAACTTGAGCAGTAGAACAGGTAGAGCAGAGGTGAAGATGGGAGTGAGTATTCCAAAAAGCCTGTGAGGGACTTTAAATTCTTAGTAACCTGTTTTCAGTGATGACAAAGCAACTTTAAAGGCTATTTTTATTACATCTTCGATAGGGGTCTGAGGGCTCTTCTCAGCTGGTTTGAGCTTTGGTTTAGCTTCTTAGAGGACTTGGTGGGACCTAGTGCAGGCACAGACAGAAAAAGAGAGGAGTGAGTGAGTGGAGGGGTACCTCGGTACCTGCTACCTCAGCAAGGGGGCAATGGTCTGAGAACTGGTGGAGGTTTGGGTTTTTGATGTAGTAATTGGAGGGAAGAAATCAGGTTGCTGAGGTGGGAGTGACAGCAGAGAGTCTAGAGCAGAAGGCTGAGGGTGAGGAACTATTGGAGAAGCATAGTACAGGATGTGAGTGAAGGAGGGAAAAGGATTCCACATAGGGGAATTTTCCCCTTTTGAGCACTTGCCGAAGTTAAAAATGTCACGCAGAATTTGAGGATCTAGAGAACCCTCTGGGGGCCATAGTTTTTGGTTGTCTAATTGGTTATATGGCCAATGCTGTGTACTGAATTTGATGAGGAGTTTGGGTTCCACCAGGCAGCCCCGGTATGCTCACATCCCCATGAATTACACAAGAAGTTGGCTTTCCCCCCACACAGCCATGGCTGTTTGTGGCTTTGATAGTCCGCCGGGCATATATAGTAATCTAGGCTAACCAACCTGAATCTGGCTCGCGTTTCCGTGCATCCATAATGTTTGTTTCAATTATCTATGGTATGGAAGGGATTTAATGGAACTTTAGTGGGATCCTCTTCATTGGGGTAATCTCAATAGGAAAGACCTATACCAAGCTGAAAAATGTCTGGGTGGACGGATAGCCACCAGGTCCCTAAGGGGGCTGTATGCGAGATAGACCATACTTCTTGTCTAGTAGGATTTCAGATCAGCCTTCACTGCTGAACAGGCTGATGAGGGTTAGGAGTACTGGTGGCCAAGGGGAGAGTCTATAGTCTTGTCCACATAGCGAATACGCAATTTGAAATGGTTACCAGTTTTTTTCCAGTTTCCAACCAGAGTCTGGACACAGCGAAGGCTTCAGATGAGAGGCATGGATCCAAAAAGTGATTCTGTCTACTTTTATGGCTGTAGGTGTTATAAGTAGCACCTGGTATGTTCCTTTCCAGCGGGGTTCTAGGGATAACACCTGATGTTGTCTTATGTTGACGAAGTCTCTTACTTGATATTGATGTGGAATCCCCTCGTCCCCAGGTTGGTAGGCAGTGGCCAGCTGTTTCCACAGTTATCACTGAGTTCTTTCAATGGCTTTAAGTCTGTCAAGCAAGGGGTGTGGAAGGGATTGTTAGGCCTTAGAGTTGGGGATTAGGTCCCTTACTGGATGATGGGCATCATAGAGAATTTCATAGGGGGTGAGGTTACACAAAGAAACTGAGGGAGTATTTCTCGCATGAAACAGTGCATAAGGCAGGAGCATAGTCCAATCTTTTATGCCGGTCTCTAAGCTTAATTTTGTTAAGGTCTGTTTAATGGTTCTATTTATTTTTTCTACCTCTCCTGAGCTCTGGGGTATATAAGCATAATGTAACTTACAATTAATCCACACCTGACTTACCTGGGCCATGAACACAAGTCCATTATTAGACCCTATTTTCTTAGACAGACCGTATCTTGGAAAAATATCTTCCAGGATCTTCTTGAGAACCATTTGCGCCGTTTTTTTTTTTTTTTTCTGTGTGTGTGTGTGTGTGTGTGTGTGTGTGTAAGGCTTCAATCCATCCTGAGAATGTATCCACAAAGACTAGGAGATATTTAAGTCCATACCTTGCTGGCTTAATTTCAGTAATGTCCACTTCCCAGAATTGTCCTGGTCTGGTTCCTCGTAGGTGCTTTCGTCTAAGAAACTTGGAAGGGTAAGCATTAAACAATTGACTGACCCGACAGGCTTTTGTTACCAGTTCAATTATTTCCTTTCGCTGTGAGTCAGTTAGTGGAAAACTCTGTTCTTAATCCTACAGGAATGCCTGCAGTTTCTTTGAACCAAGGTGAGTGAGTTGATGTACATTTTTAACGTAGTGTAGGGCTTTCTGTAATTGCAGGCTGAGCTCAGTAAAGTTGAGGCGATCAATTTCAGTGTCCTTAGATGTTATCTAAAAATTTCTGGTACTTAGGGGTCCATTGGAATTGGGCATCTCCCTTTAACAGCGGGTATAAAGGAGCAGCTAAGGACTCAAACCCATTTATCCATAACCTGCAAAACCCAGCAATCCCAAGAAACTCTTAGTTGTCTGCTGTAAGATGGGGTTGGTATCTGCTCAATGGTTTGTTTTCTGGGCTCAGTGAGCCGTCGTTTACCGCCCCTAAGGAAATAGTCGAGGAAGATTACTTCTTGCTGGCAAATTGGGCAATTTTGGCCGAAGCTCTATACCCGAGTTGAGCAAGCTCGGATAATAGTGCTTGGTTCCCAGTTCACAGTTTTCCTTGGTGTTGGATGCCAGTAGCAGGTGATCCACATATTGAAGCTGGGTGAATTCGCGGTGTGTAGTTCAGAAATTGTTGAGATCTCTGTGAAGGGCTTCATCAAAGAGAGTGGGGGAGTTTTTGAACCCCTCTGCGAGTCTAGTCCAAGTTAGTTGACTAGACTTTCCGGTTTCTGGGTCTACCCACCCAAAAGCAAACAGCAACTGACTATCTTTATGCAGAGGCAAGCAAAAGAAAGCTTGTTTTAAGTCCAGAACAGTATACCATTTCTGCTCAGGGTTCAGAGTGCAAAGCAGATTGAACAGATTAGGTACCGTGGGGTAAATGTCCTGCACTCTGTTGTTGATCTCTCTTAGGTCTTTAACATGGTGATAGTCCCTGGTTCCTGGCTTTTTCTTCTAATAGCAGGGGAGTGTTCCAGGCCAATTGACAGGGCCTTAGGACCCCTAAGGCCAGATATTTCTGAATATAGGGCCTTATCCCATCTTTAGCTTTTTATGCTTAGAAGATATTATTTGACATTGATTGGGGAGGCTGAGGTTTTTAACTCCACTGTTATTGGAGGTTGTTTCACGGCCAGGCCTAACACAGCAGTTTTTGCCCAGGCATCTCGGTAATCTGTTATCCATTTCTGGGGTAGCTTGCCTGTTTGATCAGTCTTGGGGGGTGTGAAGAGTGGACGTTCACCTTCTACTAATATAGTTAAAGCCGTGACTATAGGAGTTTTTACTGAAGGATTTAGAAATTTCATTTGGGGGCCTTCAGGGTTAAAAGTTATTTTGGCCCAGAGCTTGGTGAGCAGATCTCTGCCCATCAATGGGTGCGGGCATTCTGGGATTACTAGGAAGGAGTGATGGATTTTTCCTTTCCCCATGTCCATGGTCCTCTTAGTAGTCTAAGCCCGATATTTACTGCCATTAGCCCTTTGAACTACAGACCTTTTATTTGATAGATGGCCCAATGGGGCCTTAAGGGCTGAGTATACTGCTCCTGTATTCACTTCAAAGTTTACTGGGGTCCCCTACACTTCAAATCTTACCCTGAGCTAGGGGAAAGAATCTGAGCCCCAACTTTCTTAGTCATCCCCCAGAGTCAGAATGGCTGGCTGGCATGTCTGTCTCTTTATAGGGCACTCTTTGGCCCAGTGTCCTTTTTTCTTACAGTAGGCACATTGATCTGAGGCCAGGGGTGGCCTGTGGCACGGGCCCAGGTATCGCTTCCTGTCACCTTATGTCTTAATTTCTGGCCTCTTTCTTGTTGTGACCAGGATCTTAGTCAATGCCTTAGTCTTTCTTTTGCTTCTCTCATCCTCCCTCTGCTCCCTTTCTTTTTCCCTGTTTCTCTCTTATAGTATACTTTTTCGGCTTCTCTGACTAAATCTCTCTTTTAACTTTTTTTTTTAATATCCATGGCAGCTTCAACAATTAAGGCCATCGTGACAGATGCCTTTTGATCTGCTGGGGAAGTTGTGTTGGTCGCCCATCAGGTCCGAGGATATTTTTTTCTAGCTTCCAGGAGGTTTTCTCTCATTCCTCTGTCATGAAGAGAGTCCCTAGGAGTTGTTGGCAGTCATTCCAAGTAGGCAGGTGTGAAAACGTTGGCGAGTTCTCTGAGTTTTTTTAGCCGGGCCAGCTTCCTCCAGGGAAGGAGGCACTGTGTGTGTCATGGGACAGTCATCTGGAGGGCGCTGGGCCATTCTGGCTTCCTCGAATGGTGGAGAGGCTGAGTCAGCAGCAGGGGAATTACTTACAGGGTTTTGGGGGTTGGGGGACAAGGGCAGAGGATAAGGACGAGTAGAGTCTTGAGACTCAGGGAGAACAGAGGGTGGAGGTTGAGGAACAGAGAGTTTGAGAGATAGAATCATAGGGGAAGGAGTAGGAGTGGGTGCAGGGACAAGGAAAGGCTTCACCCATGGAGGAGGAGATTTGCAGAGGTCCTGACAAGTTAAGATATATGGCTATTGATCTGGATGTCTATGTGGCCCCGGCTGAAAGACAATATCTCAGACTTTTCAAATTAGTGCGAAGTAGAAACATCCTTCTAGAGGCCATCTGACTACAAAGGTGGGTTATTCTGAGACACAGAATCTGCCAGGTCTGGTGTTTTAATGAAAAAGAAAGATTCTGAGCCCTTAAGCAGACTTTGGTCCAGTGATTAAGGGTCAGGGACAGAGGCATTGAAGTGCTCTGTCCCATAATGAAATATACACAGACAGTGAAAGCAACAACACATGACACAGACAAGACAAGACAATAAAGACAGGCAATGGACGTCCAATACTGAGACCAGGACTGAGTAGCCGGCAAAACCTGATGGGCTGGCAATTCCGAATCTGAAAGAAAATATCACTGAGTCGAGGAGACTATGGTTCCTCGATTTCCCGAGTCCATCCCCCAGGGACATGGCCTGTGGCTCTGTGACATGTGTGTCAGCCACCGTGGGAGAGAGCTCACGCTCTTTACCAATAGCCATTTTGTCAAACCCTAACCTGAATCCTGAAACCAGAAAGAGGGGCCTTATTTACCCCCAGAGCATCCCGTTGGGGGTCTTTCATCTGCAGCTGCCGGATCTCGCTGGGGCCACCAGAAGTAAAGGTCGGGTGAGCATCGATGAAAGAGACCACCAAGAGACTGTCTAATGCAACAGCAAAGGGTTTATTGGGAGTCCGGCATGCAAGGGCTCAGAGCTCGATTGAATAGAGCAGAGAGCCCTGAGAACAGCTTAAGAAGTGCTTATATATTTTCCTTGGAGAGGGCAGGGAGGGAAGTTTATTGATGGGTAAGGGCGAGTGGGCGGTTTGCGTGCAAATGGTTGATGGAGTACATTCTGCAGTTTGGCAGTTGGGGGCAGCACATTCTGGGAACAAGAAGAGCAAACAGTTCTCAAGATTTCAACAGTGTTTTATTAAGCATACAGAAAAACAGGAAGTGACAAGTACCTATTTTATTAACCTTTCAATATAAGTATGAAAACAGAAATCTAGGTTAGATTTGAAGCCCAGAAGTTCATTTGGCCCTTGATTGGTATACTTAGCTTTGAATTACGTTCCGTAGAGATGTCTCAGAAATATGGATATACAATGACACAGGACCTTGTACCTTCTCAGAGGTCAGTTCCAAAACACAGTCTCTAAGGGGAATCACACCAAAGTTCAAGACAAGATGGACTCAATTATCTCTACCAACCACCACACAAATGACCACAATTAAAACCAAAACACTCCCAAATGGCACTCATCTTCTTCCAAATAGACACTCATCATAACTTCTGGCAGGAGGATTCCATGAGAGGCGCAGCACAAGACAGTGTCCCAAATAATCTCCCTTTCCCCTCATTTGCCAAAAGTCAGAGTGGCCTGGACACCCTTCCTGTGAACCAGGAGTGATCAAATATGCCTGCCATTAATACAGCTCTGTTCTTCAATTTGAGGCCTACTGACGGTGGGGTTTAGATTCTTTATTTGAATTGGATTCATAAGAAAACCCAAGAACCTATGGGCTAGCATCTGCAAGGCTTTGAAGAACTCAATTGACCCAATGGATCCCTTTTCTCACTTGATTGAGGTCAGGAACCTTACAGAGGAATGCGAGAGACTTCATCAACAATGACTGATTTTTTGGCCATTTTGATTTTGGATCCACACATGGGATCTTTCTTTAGATCCATCAGGTGCTGATAATCTAAGCCACAGGCTCACACAGAGCCAAGAAGCTGATTCAGACACATCCCTTTACAATGCATTTAAGCAAAGAACCACAGGTGATGCCCATTCATTTCCGTTTAAAAACTGTTTTCTTCAGGCTTCACAAAAGCGTGGCCTGAGGCAAAGACCTTCCTGACATTCAGGGCAACAGAACAATAGGTAATCAAAAGGCCCTTCGCAGGGTTTCTCTACTGAGACTTTCTGGGTCACAGTGATATCTGACTTTTCTGAGATGCTTGCCATTCTCTTCAGCTATCCAGTACATGTCCATGTCACAGTGCTTGGAGGTGGTACATATCGTGGATGCAAATGCATGAACCTATTCTGGAGAGTGGCTAGATTTCAGGAAGAAAACAGGAACTTAGGAAAATAGCAGGTGTTGCCCATCGATAAGGCAAGCCCTAGTGCATTCATAAATTGGGCAGGATGAATGCTGGGAAGCTTTCTACTTGACAGGAAACATCCATTGATGCATTCTCTTTTCTAATGTCTACAAGCACGGACACAGTGGGATACACAGACATAGAAACACTCGCCTTGTGAAACAACTTACTAGAAACAGTTCACTCCAAACCAAACAAACCGACTTTCCTGCCTATTCTCAGAACATGAGACAAAACCACAAACACACATCCACACCCACAAAGGCACCTCCTTCCCCAAGTAGGTCTCTCACTCTCCAGAGTATCCTCTTACTGCTGGGCCATACTATGTTCCCCCAATATGGCGTTTCCTGTCTCAGATCTGGTCTCCTTGTCCAACTCTGTGAAGTGGTCAGGAGCCAGCTGTGAGCCACTACCTACTTTTTCAGGAAAGGCCCCTCTTCAGAGAACTCCTGGCATTTGGCCATCCTCACATCAGTAGGTACCAAGAAAGACTGACTCTGTCCTTGCTAAATCGAAGCAAGTGAGACACTGGGACTGGGACTGAGACTGACTCTGTGTGCCTGGCTTCCTGGATCCCAAGTTCAGAGAGTTCCATTACCAAGGGATTGAAGTGAGGTCACATCCTTCAGGAACTGAATGAGGTCACTGCCTTGGCAACCACTTTGTCCAAACAGTTGCTTTCAAGCGTACCATGAGAAGGAGGCTTACCCTATTTTCTGTGGCACTTTCACAAATTAGAATGGTATATCAACCATAGGCACCAAGGAACCGCTCTCCACACAGGCCTGAATTGGTCCATCTTCTTTATATTTGGAAGAGAGCCTTTAGTCCAGGGAGCACTGCAGTGAACCTCTGCACTAAAACTATTAGCAAGCACCTGATGGAGGACGCCTCCATAAGTAAGTGGCTCCTTTATAACATCTGATATCTGGTTAAGGGAGATCTCTTCTGATGACAGAGATGTGGCATGGGGAGGCTCACATATACTTCTGTCCAGGACAGTAACGAGAATCTTTCTGTCCTCTGTTCTGTTCTGTAGGGAATTCCTCTGGAACTGTAGAGAGGTGCCGACGGGCACGCATGCGCTCCTACCCTGGAGCTTTAGCAAGATGTTGCACTCTTGCCCTGTTTCTGTGTTTAGGCGCTGGGTTTCTGTTTTTTTGTGTTCTGTGTTCTATTTTTTGGTTTTTTGTTTGTTTGTTTTTGTTTGTTTTGTTGTGTGATTTTGGTGGTAAAAACTTAAGTATATTGGACGTGAAAATCAGAAATAAAGAGATTAAGCCTGACACCCCTTTGGACTGTGTTTTAAGGAACTGCAATGAACTTTATCCCCCATTGTAAAGCAGGATGATAGAAGCCCCTAGCTGGCTGCCTGGAGCACACCGATTGCAGAGGGCTATGCCTGCTGGGGGCCTAAGAACTGAGTATCTCCCAGGTTAACAAGTGAAACTCCTTTAAAACCCCTTGTCCCTCCAGATAAAGAGAGTCACAACTTTGGCAGAGTCCCCTGTGTTTCTCCTTTGTTAGCCAAGCAATAAAACTCCCTTTTTTCTTTTTCTCAAAACCCAGTCCTCATTATTAAATTTGTATTAATTGGCTTCAAGGTCAGGAACCAAACTTTAAGTTACAAATCTTGTACCCACCCTCCACCCCGGAACTTTGTGAGAGCTATCTACTGAAATGTTAGGAGATAGAGCATGCTTGATGTGGAACTGAATCAGAGGAGCTAATCCTGTATGTAAAAGGGGAAACTGAGGGACTCCCAGCAGATGCCAAAGCCCTGTTGATTCAGGGAATTACCTCCTTCCTTCCCTGCACTGTAAGGATTATGCCACCTCTGTCTTGTTAAAAAAAGAGAAAAAGAAAAAGGTGACACTAAATGCAGTAAAGTCACCATGGAGACACTTTATTTTACATTTCAGGTTGCCCTTCTGTGAAAACATCTGGTCCCCTTGTGGGGACATCTATGGTGCCACTGCTGTAGGAGATTTTTCTCTTATCTGCTCTGGTTTAAAGGGTTCTGTCTGACAGCCATAGTCTGGACCTCCTTTCTGTCTGTATTGTGTCTTAGTTTCTGGCCCTTTAAGGCATCTGCAATAATGTGTTGATATTATAAATTGTTTTTGGGGAATGATCTTAGCTGAATGTGTGTCTAAATGATGATGTTTTATTTTAACAATCTGGTAACTGAATGGGTTTTTGAAGCATTGCACAATCTTGGAGTAAAAAGTCGGGTTTAGGTAATTGTTTAGTTTATGATTTCAGAAAATTCATGCCAGAGAACTTAAATACTTAGGATGGATAACTGAAGAACTCTACTTCCAAGTTGGCAAGAAACTTCCCAATCATACGGTCTTTTTTTTTTTTTTTTTTCACCAATTTTGAATTGGGTAGCCTGGGAAAATGTCACTGTGTGTACCAGTGCATTAATTTGGACATAAATAGTAAATCATAGTATGGTGTCTGTTGACAAAACAAGATGTAAAGATATAAAATTTTGTGAATTGTATCTTAAACTTGTATCATAATTTTCAACATCTGAACCTGAAAATTATGGTTAAAATGCCTTAGTCCTGAGATGTCTGTTCAGAATAGCAGTTTTTTTGCTGCTCCTTCCAGACCTCAGCCATGACTTATGTTGAAATGCAAATGAAAGAAGCCTGCAAGCTTTGTAGGAGAGTGATTTGAGGTCTAAGGGAAAAAAAGGTAAATTGTATGTTATTTACTAATTACTGGCAAGTCATTTTTTCTAGGACTCTTATTTTTTTTCTTAGATACTTTATGTTTTTTGACCTCATGATTTTGAGCATACAGACCTAGGTTAATGTTTTTCTGATCAGTTCTATCTTTGACCAACTGTGGACTTCTTGAAACATTGCAATAAAGATTTCAACTACGAAAAGCTACAAGGCCTTTACTATTATTATGTGAGCACAAATTGTTATGTGTTGTATGTCTATATATACATATGTCCGTATATCATATATATGATACACAAATTAACATATATAAGGAGCGCTCATAAAAAAATAGCGCTCGTAAAAACAAATTTTAAAAAAGTGGATCCAAAGATCTTTAATTCACGTGATTTAAATGTTTCAATTTAAATTGGATAAAGAGATAAAAACAAATGTCTTTAAATTTAAGCTTACAAAGTTTTCTAGGTGTTCAAACATCTAACAAAATATTAACATCTACAAAATGTCTAATATGCCTTGGCTCTAGTACCTTTCCTTCAACATAAAAATGGTTTACACTGTTCTCTAACTTTTTGATAAATAAGTAAAGTAAATTTGATATTTGATTACTCATTCATGAGTACTTTTGTTAGATATCTGATTGATTTACTAAGATCTGTATTTTTTTTAGTAAACTTTGTATAAGATTGTAAAAATCAGTCATGTGTTAATGAGACAAAAATTTCTTAAAACATAAGTTTACCTATAACATTGAGTTTACTAAGATTTATGTTTTCTAGAGCAAGCAACCATAAAAATTAAACAACTGATTAAATAAAAACTGTTATTTTAGAGCACTGTACTGCCATTTCTTTAAAAGCCAAACTTGATTAATGTAGAAACATAAATGTAATTGTTATGCTATTAATGTTTTCATATCTTACAGGTATGCAAGTCTGTAAGGTAGAAACGTTTAAAGAGTATTATATCAAGCTGGTGCTCTGAAGTTGTGTGGTAAAAAATATATTGTGGATTTATTTACCTGTTATCAACAAGATATGTAAATTTTATGTTACTTTTTACATTGGGGAACAATTTAAATGTATTTTTAAGTTAATTAGAGCCTAATCTTTGTAAAGGTTAAAAACTTTCAGCCTTTCTTTAATTCATGTTTTAAATGTGATATCATATGGTGTTAGCTAATGTTCATGTGACCTCAAACAATTTATTTAAACATTGTCAAATGATATTTAAAAATAAAGATCAGCTTTAGAACTAAAATAGTTAAGATTTATAAAGAGCCCTGCCTTACCTGAGATAAGGCTGTGTGTCCCATCTTACTACATGTGAGAATGACTATGAAACCATTAGGTCAGATAATATTTCTTTAAAGTTATGTTAAAAAGTTTTTTTTTTATTGTCAATATTCCTAGGATCTCAAACAGGGGATATAATGTATAATTAAGCCAAAAAATTCAGGGAAGATATTACACGAACTAAGTATTTTTACTTTTGTTAATTTTAGTTTGAAATTTTCTTATAAGTGATCTAAAGATTCCCTGTTAGTGTTTTACAAATGTGTTGCTTTAAGAACACAACATGGGTTTATTCAAGATAATAAGTCATCAACTACAATACAGACAGAATAATACAGATCCCAATTAATAAAAAGGTAATTATAAAGTTATAGACATTAAAGCCCAGTACTCTTAATGTAAGGCTGTTAAAATTTATTTGCTGGATTTTTAAGATTAGGATTTAAAATGAATGTTTAATGAAAAGGGTCAAGAAAACCAATATTTGGCTCTTGCCCTCTGAGTCAGTCTGAATCCAGGGAACAGGGGACTTCTCTAAAGAGCTTTGCAACTCTGAGCCACATAACCTCCTGATCAGGGAGATTAATGAGACCACTGGAGAACAGAAAGCCAATCAGTGCATTTGTTACAAAGAGGAGAGTCATCATAGAAAGGAGACATCCATGATGCTTCTGAGGGAAGCCAAATGGTCAAGCAAGACCTAGACCCACCTAGCTCAAATGGCACTAGCAGAACTGAGAATCTCTTCTCAAGTTTCCCCAGAATTGATTCCCACAAAAGCTCAGCTGACTGTTAACAATAGATAGAAACAAAAGTCAGTTTGACTGCTTCATCTTAAACACTTAGCAAAGACAGTTAAGACCAAAATACAGCCACTCCTGGGCATTTTAAATAATAATAATAATAATAATAATAAAATTTTAAGGTATGCACTTTATCTTATCCTCCCAAAATAAGTAAGACTGGAGGCTACAAAGAAGGATTCTCACACAGGAATGCCTAATACTTATAAAAAGAGACTATCAAGAAGAGCTGCCACAGGCAGAAGTTTTCAGTTTAAGACCTACAGATATTCCTAACCTACACAGGTAGGCTTGGTGTTTGCTAGTACGATTATCCAGCCCTGAGTAACAGAATTAAAGGTTTCTCTATTAGACGCAGAGGTCATACTAGTAAAAGGATTTTTACAAGATCAGATGACATTAAATTATTAAACTGTGTCTTATTGGGAGGGCCAACTGTAACACTTAAAGTTAAATATTAAGTTGACAGTCCTGATAATTGGGGATATTAAAGACTGGTGAGGGAATTTCTATACAGTGACATGTTCCAGCTGCTGCAACATTTATTCAGTACTCATGGTTTTTGTTTCACTCATAGAAGAATCCATTCACAGATGACTTTACAACCTGTTGTTCCCCAGCCTGACTTCAAACCGAACTGACTTCTAAAGGGCAACTCATGTCTCTCAACTGACTTCTAATAGGCAACTCATGTCCCTCACGATGAGCCCACTCACGTCACCCTGTCTCAGGACAGAAGAAGAAAAAATTAGTGATGCCACTCTTTTTACAACAATGGAGAGAAAGATAAATAGACTATCAATATAAATAATTAATTAAGTCAGGTAAAATCAGGGAGATCGGTTTTGGGTGAGTTGTAAAAATTTGGAGACTCTTATCTGAGGGATTAAAATTTCCTCAGTGTTCTTCCCATAATCTATCAAAGATTTGAAAGGGACACAGAGAAAAGGGGGAAATTGTAGACCCAACCTGATCTTTTATTAAAATTGGGAGCCATCATGCCACAAAGCCATGAAAAGATAATTTTGGCTTTACCATAAATTACTTCAAATTCTGAACCTGCGTGGAATGCCTGCCCACGCCGTGAACTCACGCATGCCCAGCTCTCTGACCAGATAGCAGCCCTCTCTGAAACTTTAGTGACACATCATAAATATTTGCCTTCTCTGGCCAGACAACAACCCTCTCTGAGGCTCTAATGGTCCTCATGAATTCTGATGTAGCGACAGCAAAAAAATTGTAAACTACCTTTGATGTGATGTTTATCAGAGTTCTGTTATCTGTAACCCCCCTTTTGTGTAACTTTCTGGGCTATAAAACTGGGCTGTAGGAAAGCTGGGGATGCTGTCTTGTTCCCACCATTTTGGGAGGGAGAGGCAGCACGGCCGGTGGAAATAATAAGTTTAATTTTATTTGATTTTAATTTGAGTCAGTGGTCTTTTCTAGCGTCCTGGTCTAACAGGTAAACACTCCAAAGACGTGGAGCTCTGCCGGCCTAAAGACTTCTTGAGAAACTTCCTCTGAGGTTGGGCACTTGAAATATATGTTGTTGTAAGGAGATTTAGCTTCCTTTCTAGTGACACCATAAAAGCTGGGTCTGCATCTACGTGACCTGGAGGACATGGTTTTTTGTATTCTAATGAACATGAGGCAGCAGTGCTGAATTTTGTATTTGTAGGTAAACTGTGGCCACTTGGTGCTAAGTGTCTCCCCATGTGAACTGTGAAGCCATTTGGTCATCCTCCACTTTTCGTGGTGTTTCTTGCTGCTGCACTGGGAGTTTGGTATTTGCTTCATGAAATACAACGAGTTCAACTGGGACGCAGTATTGGAGGGAGTTCTGTCACTTGTGGTGACAGAGAATGCACCAACCAGGCTTCTATCTCACAAAGCTTGCCCCTTTGTCCATAGAAATCTGACTCTGAACTTTGCCCAGAAACCTCTCCATGTAACAAGAAGGGTCTGCTGGCTGCACCATATCAGTCACAAGCCATTTTGAAGGCAATGGAAAATCCTCCTGGCCACACCACAGATGTATTATCACACACCTGCCCACCACTGCAATAGGCCCACTACTCAGCAGGGTCCAACTTACTGGCATCGTTGTTCTACACCATTTTCATGAAACCCCGTCAATCATGGCATTCTCTTGTACACTCATGATCAGGAAAAAGACATCCAAAGGTTCTCCAGTGCCACCTGGTTAAGGGAATTTCAAAAATTTTATTGTATTTATTTAGCCATTTTTCATGGATGAAGTTGGAGGCATTGTGGGTTTCAGTTCATTCAGGAACCATTAAATGGTGAGGAAACTCATTTCAATGAAATCTCTGGAGAAATCTCACAGGCAAGTCATCCCATAGAGTGGTCAAAAGGTCACATGAAGCCAGGCCCATTGAGGTCTTCAATGTGACGTCCATGGGTGTTCTGACTGTCAACTATGGCTGCCACATCTTTCAGAATAAAATCATGTGATATCTTAGCTGAGATTCCAAGGCTCTGTGGAAAGTCACCCTTCTTTTTTGATCTCAGTTTCCAAGGGGAAATCCAATGCGTGGCCTCCTAAAATCTGAACACAGTTCATGGCAATATTTCTCTGAGATCAGTTCCAGAACTCAGACTCTAAGGGGAATCACACCAGAGTTCAAGCCCAGGTAGACCCTGTCATCACTTCCAAGCACTACACAAATGACCACAATTAAAACCAAAACACTCCCACAAGGCCCTCATCTTCTTCCATATAGACACTCATCATAACCTGTGGCTGGAGGTTTCCATGAGGGGCTCAGCCCAAGACAGTGTACAAAATAAACTCCCTTGCCCAAAATTTGCCTAAAGTCAGGGTTGCCTGGACACCCTTCCTGAGAACCAGGAGTGATCAAATAAGCCTGCCATAAATACTGCTCTGCTTCTCCAATTTGAGGCCTACTGACTCTCGGGTATAGACTCTTTATGTGAATTGGAATCATGAGAAAACCCAAGCACATATGGGCTATCATCTGCAGGGTTTTGAGAACTCATTTGACACAAAGGATCCCTATTTTCACTTGATGGAGGTTAGGAACGTTACAGAGGAAGGCGAGAGACTTCGTCCACAATGACTGCTTTTTTGGCCATTTTGGTTTTGGAAGCACACGTGGGAACTTTCTTTAGATCCATCAGGTGCTGAGAATCTATGCAACAGCCTCACACATGGCCAAGAGTCTGATGCAGACACATTCCTTTCCAAAGCAATTAAGCAAAGAGCAACAGGTGATGCCCATTAATTCCCCTTGAAAACCGTTTCCTTCAGGTTTCACAAAGGAGTGGCCTGAGGCAAAGACCTTTCTGACATTCAGGGCAACAGAACAATAGATAAGCAAATGGCCCATTGCAGGGTTTCTCGAATGATATCTGAGTTTTCTGAGATGATCCCATTCCCTTCAGCTATCCAGTACATGGCCATGTCACAGAGCTTGGAGGTGGTACATATCGTGGACACAAAACCCTGAACCTATTCTGGAGAGTGGCCAGAATTCAAGAAGACATACAGGAACTTAGGAAGATAGTAGTTGTTGCCCATCCATTAGGAAAGCCACAGTCCATTCATAAATTGGGCAGGATGAATGCTGTGAAGTTTTCTACTAGACAAGACATATCCATCGATGCATTCTCTTTTCTAATGTCTACAACCACGGACACAGTGGGATAAACAGACATAGAAACACTCGCATTGTCAAAAGACTTACTAGAAACAGTCCACTCCAAATCAAACAAACCGACTTTCCTATATATTCTCAGATCATGAGACAAAACCACAAACTCACACGCACACCCACAAAGTCAACTCCTTCCCCCAAGTAGGTCTGTGACTATCCGGAGTGTGCTCTGACTTATGGGACATACTACGTTTCCCTGAAATGGGCTGTCCTATGTCACATCTGGTCTCCTTGGCCAACACTGTGAAGTTGTCAGGTGCCAGTAGTGAGACACTACCTGCTTTCTCAGGAAAGGCCCCTCTTCAGAGCTGTCCTGGAATTTGGCTATCCTCACATCAGTAGTTACACAGAAAGACCGATTCTGTCCTTGGTAAATCCAAACATGTGTGGCCACTGGGACTGAAACTGAGAATGACTCTGGGTGCCTGGCTTCCTGGATCCCAAGTTCAGAGAGTTCCATCACCAAGAAAGTTATATAGGTCACTTCCTTTAGGAACTGAATGAGGTCACTGCCTTGGCAACATCTTTGTCCTAACAGTTGCTTCCAAGTGTCCCAATAGATGGAGGCTGCCCCTACTTCCTGTGACACTTTCACAAGTAAGAATGGTATATCAAACATAGGCACCCGTAAACAGCTCTCCACACAAGCCTGGTTTGGTCCATCTTCTCTACATTAAGAAGAGAGAGACTGCTTCAGACACACCCCTTCATCCTGACCTGTTTTTTTTTTTTTTTTTTTTGTCATGAAAGATGACTTTCGCTCTCTCAGGTCCTTCATAGCTTTCTATATCTTCCCCAGGGTTCACTTCTGCATGGACCTTTGAGGTTCCCAGCAGGTGGAAGATCTCTTACATTTCTATATAAGACCAAGTTTGTCCTTGCTTTTCTGTAAAGTTAGGTTGAGGAAACAAAGTATGGTTAGGGTTAATAACATGATTGATTTGGGTTAGGAATCATTCTGCTGCATGAATAATGGTATTGGGAACCTGCAATATTTATAAGGATATATAGAGGTGAAATATATGTATGAAAACACAAATCTAGGTAAGACTTGAAGCCCAAAAGGGCATTGGATCCTTGATTGGGATACTTTACTCTGAATTATGTTGTGCACATGTGTCTCAGATAAATCTATACATAATGGCATAGGACCTTGTACCTTGGATAATTGAATGTTGAAGAGAACATCCAGTCAAAAAAGGATAGTTGGTAGGATTAGGAAGATACTTGATAGGATTAGAAAAAAGAGTCAGTATAGGATTTGGACAAAAAGTTCTTTAGCAATAGGGTTTCAGGTAGACAGAAAATGTAAATGTCAGCACATTTGAAGAGTCAGTCACAATGATGAACTGGGGAAAATATGTAGGAAAGCAGATATCATTAGAGACATTAGGAAATCAGGCAAATGATGAAGTGATTGATAGGATTAGACATTTTCAACAGGCTTGAGGTTGAATACATAATCTTAGGAAGAAACAAATATGTAGTCACCAATAGGATTGACATTTGAGAGCATTAGGCAACATGGACATGGGTGATTTTCATAATCCATACTCACATTCCATTTAGGCTTTAGTACAATTGTAAGTGTGACTTTGCATTTTGTGGCCAGAATATTACTGTGATAAAATGTATATGTAGATCAGGTGACATGAGTATTTCTTGCACCATTTCTGGGAGCAATATTTAGAAGAGATATAAATTAGTATTGGGGGCACAAATAGGTGTACCATGTGTGAATATATAATATAACTGATTCCAACTTTAGAAATTGGAATAAATTGATATCTGAAAATACACAGTAAATGTTATATTGATATACATACATTCATTCCAACAAGTTATACATCTAATGGTAATATTAGGGTTGTGGTTTATCATAAAGTGTGTGAGTTTTGCTTCAAAATTGATTATGGAAATCGAAAATAATGTGTTTGGAAAGAAGTCTCATGAAATGACCAGTCAAAAGCAAGGAG
This sequence comes from Callospermophilus lateralis, assembly GCF_048772815.1. Taxonomy (NCBI): domain Eukaryota; kingdom Metazoa; phylum Chordata; class Mammalia; order Rodentia; family Sciuridae; genus Callospermophilus; species Callospermophilus lateralis. Next base: position 25,912 of record NW_027516305.1, read on the forward strand.
GAATACATGTGTACTAAAGCAGGAAGTGATTGAATGTGTTTCAAATGTCTTTAAATTTGTGAACTTATGGATGAAATGTTTATACTATGATGTACAAAAACTGAAGAAATAGTAATGTACCAGTGTTAAATAAAATGAACGTCAAAATACACATCATGCCCCATTGGAATCTACATGCATTGATGTTAAATTGGGTCAGTTACTGTAGAAATATAAGGATTTGTTTGCACCATTCAGTGAAGTGAGTTTTCAGTACTAGAAAACAAATATGTATTTCAGGTGGATGAATATTTCTGAAAATAATCGTATGAAAATTTGATTATAAAACCACATACATGAGCATGAGTGAATTATTAAGGGAGTGTATAATAAGACACATATATTTTATATTTGGAAAAAAAAAATATATATATATATATATCACACAGAGAAACATTAGGAAGTAGCAATATATATGCCAATCAAAATTCATCGTGAAATATATATCATCCACCGATCCAAAAATATTAATTTTACTGAACATGGATTTATGTATAATGTTGTTCAACTAAAAATCTCACTCATAGTTTGAATTTTCAGTTCCAAAAGCGTTTAGGAGGGGTGATCTCTTCTCATACTTTGTTTCTGCCAAGTTAGCCACCTCACAAAAATGTACGTGTGATACCAGGTATGATTTTATATGTGCATATAAAAATACATGTGCTGAATTGGCTACAGAAAAAAGGAGACAGAAATTCACATATGTGTTAACTTTAAAAACACATGGAGTACTATTTCAACAAACAATTGACAAGATTTATAACTCCTACACTATATCATGCAAAAGGCAAGACCAACTATACACCATGCCTCCTCTGAACTGCTTGTATTAATATTATGTTTGGGTTATTTGTCTCCATCATATTAGGATTAGTAGTCAGAGTCTATTAGGGTATGGGTTACTGACAGGGATTCAGTATTTCGAATGGAAAATTGGAAAATGAATCCAATGTGTATGTAAATATGTGCTACACAAAAATCTTCCCACTCTCATCCAGAACAATACCTTGACAACACCTTCACCCCATGTAAGACACAATTAGAGGAGAAGAGTTAGAAAATCCATGAATACATATCTGGAATGGAATGCGATCAGGAGTTCACAACCTTGGAAGTGTTAGAGGAGTTTCCAAAAGTAAGGGACAGGGTAAACACTTCAAAAACATGGAGGTCTGTTGTCCTAGAGACTTCTTGAGATACTGCCTGTGAGGTTGGGCACTTGAAATATATGTTGTTGTCACGTGCTTTAGCTTCCTTTCTAGTGAAACCATCAACCTGGGTCTGCATCTATGTGACCTGGAGGACATGGTTTCTTATTTTCCATCCGTGGGTGGGCCCCTTGCTTAAGAGCTCTGGCTACTGGACAAATTTTACACAAAGAAGCCTCTAATCTGACTTTTGGGGCCCCTTGAACTATCTACTCCCCACATCACTTGAAAGATCTTTTACCTTAAAAGGGCCTTCAAACCCTCCCTACATCCAGAGTTCTGTCGCTCCTCACTTCCTTTCTGGAAAACCCTAATATTATTTTCCTCCCCTGCTCTGCACTGAACCCTGCCTCACTGCTCCCAATGACTCCCATGTCTCACACACCAACTCATAATTGCTTGGAAAACTTAGATGATTTCCTCCCCTGTCATTCTTCCATTTTTGAGAGACCACTCACCAAGCCTGACCTTATCTGGTTTACTGACAGCAGTTCCTTTAGGCAGAATGGAACTCATTACTCTGGATACGCTGTATTTTCAGCCACTGAGATTATAGAGGCCAAAGTTTTGCCTTCAGGAACTACAGACCAGCAGGCTGATTTTATAGCATCCACTCGTGCCTGCCTTCTAGCACAAGGCAAATCCCTCACCCTCTAAACTGATTCAAAATATGTCTTCCATATCTTATTATCCCATGCTGCAATTTGAAAGAAGCGAGGGCTACTTACCACCAAAGGTAATGCGATCACTAATTCAGCTCTTATAACCAATCTGATAGAGGCCTCCCACTTACCCACCCAGTTGGGAGATGTCCATTGTAGGTCCCATCAGAAGGACGGCTCTCTTATCACTGAGGGCAATGCCAAAGCTGACCAGGTGGCACGAATGGCTGCTACCACTTCCAATCATGGCCCCCATGATGGACATATAATGGCCACTTTAGACAGCTCATCTGAAGCCCCTACTTCTTTCAGTAAGAACAAGCATCTTTTCAAGTTCCTTCATACTCTATTCCTTTCCAATTCTCAGTCTTTGACCCTCTTTTTACAGAGTTTCTTCTTCCTCACTCCCTCTGACAAGCCATGCTACAGAATATAGCCTCTAATTGTCAGATCTGTCAGCGGACCAACCCTCATACTCCTTTAAGGCCCAAACGTTTCCCTTCCCAACAAGCCCGGGGACACATTTCCTCTGCTGACTGGCAGGTAGACTTCACCAACATGCCCACAGTATGGCACACTAAATACCTCCTTGTCTTTGTGGACACTTTCTCTGGTTTGGTTGAGGCATTTCCCACTTCCAATAAAAAGGCTTCCACTTTAGCTTCAATCTTACTGACAGACATCATCCCCAGGTTTGGTATGCCCACTTCCCTACAATATGACAATGGCCCTGAGTTTACTTCTAGGATCACACAAAAGGTCTCTCAAGCCCTCTCCTTCAAGTGGCATTTCAACTGTCCATATTTCCCCCAGGCTTCAGGGAATGTGGAAAGGGTAAATCGTACTCTAAAGGAAGTCCTTACCAAATTGACAATGGAATTAAACATAGACTGGATCAAACTCCTTCCCTTGGCTTTGCTTCGAATCAGAGCTCTCCCTAAGAAACCATCTTTACTGTCTCCTTTTGAGATAATGTATGAAAGACATCTTATAACCCCTGCATTGGTCATTTCACAAGGACCTCTCACCCGAGATTTGTCTTTGCCTCTCTTGCTTCATCTCCGCTCGGAACTCTGGAAATATCAGGACTGGCTTCTTCCGGACCCAGTCTCCTCTCCAAACACTCCTCCCTTAACACTTGTTAGTCTAGTCAATTATAATACCCCAGAGGAGAAAGGGACTCTTGCCCCAAAATGGGAAGGCCCCTATCCTGTCATTCTCTGTACCCCCGCCGCCGCCAAACTCTCCTTACCAGACAACCGTCTCACTCCCTGGAATCACATGTCTAGGTTGAAGCCACATCACCAGGAGGCCCCACATGCTGACGACAGGGCCACCCCAGAGGAACTCCAAGAATCACCTCCTGAACCTCCCCTTTACTCCTGCTCTCCACACCCATCTCACCCATTTAAGTTGCGGCTCACACGGTTTTCCTTGCAGCCCAATTCCTCTTAAAGAAGGCACAATGAGCTCTCCCAACACCCTAGTCTTCTCTAACTGCTTGTTTTTTGTGCTCTGCTTATTTTCTGTGCTCTGTCAGGACTGGTCTTTACCCTCCTCACCTACCATGCATTTATTCACTCTTCGGGAACGATACTCAGAACATGGCATGCAGAAGGTCCGCGGAGTGGATGCAACTACTTGCTTCATCCACAACTGCACCTCTATTTCCCTAAAATTGTCACCTTCAAGGACCTTCGTCCCTGGTAGCTGGAACTGGCCTTTCATTTGCTTCCTTTTTGATCAAACAAAAGATTATTGTCATTGGTGGCCTGAGATATATAATGGGTGCCCCTATTGGTCATGCAGGTTCCATGATGAACGTGGTAGCTATTCTTACCACTCACTCGGTTACCCTGAAGGGTGGACTTCTAGTTACATAAAGTGGCATAAAGGCTCTTCATCCAATAACAATGGATGGTATACTTTAGATAAACCTGACCCCAAGGCCAAACGTTGGGGCTATGTTGAGTTTGCTGTCTATGCTCAGACAACCTCAGTCAGACCCACAGGGTGGATGACTATTGGCCGCACCCTGATTACGCCACCTAAGGCAACCATCCAGGTAGTCGAACACATTAAGGACTCAGAATCAAAACTTCGAGATCGTATCCATAGCTCATCCAAAGAGGATTCAGAGCCTTCAACCCCCTCAGGTCCCCCTCCCACATGGCTCAATTTGCTACACCAAACGTTTTGATTATTAAACTCCACCCGTCTTTCTTTGCCTACTTCTCAGTGCTTTCTCTGTGCTTCACTTAGTCGTCCACTTCTAGCAGCATTCCCATTAGCGGCAGAAAATATTCCAGCAAAACCCTACAATTTCGCTAAAAAGGACAACCCCTACATGTGACACGTATCCCACTGTGGGAAAGTTATTCCACCAATACTTTATTTCCTTTCATCTGTTTCCACCTGCCAATAATGAATCCTTTACCCGTTTGTTCCTTGAGCTACAACACCCCATAGAGCCCTGTGTTTAGGCAACCTGAACATTTCCTCTGGTGTAATGGGTCTTTAAGTACCTCAACGATCAATGTCTCTGGCACCTGTTTCTTGGTTACTGTAGTTCCTCAGCTATCTTTGTATACTCCCACCGAATTCCGACAGTTGGCCCTACCTTCCTGCACCCGTAGGGTAGTCTTTCTGCCGGTTCTGGTAGGCCTCATTTTAACAACCTCAGTGACGAGTCTCGGACTCTCTGGTGGAGCTATAGGTCATGCTCTATGGGCATCCAATGACCTTCAACAAAAACTGCAGGAAACACTCAATACCATGGCTGAGTCTCTGGGTTCCTTGCAGCGGCAGGTTACATCATTGGCACAAGTGGCTTTACAGAACCAAAGGGCAATTGATCTTCTCACTGCAGAGAAAGGGGTTGCATGCCTATTCCTCAGAGAGGAATTTTGCTATTATGTTAATGAATCTGGGCTAATAAAAAAAATGTTGTTAAATTGCAGGAATTATCGACCGAATTTCTCAAACATACCTCCTCCAATCCCATCATGGGGTTCTTCCAATCCTATCTTGCCATGTACTTACTACATATCTTGGGGCCCCTTATTGGGATGCTCCTCTTTTGTGCTCTCTTGCCCTGCAAAATGAAGTGCCTTCAAACCCAACTGCAAAAAATTCCTAATCAAACTTTCAACCAGCTTTTGCTTAGGCACTACCAGCCTCTGATGACCGATGAACCCCCAACATCTCCAAGAGAACAGTAACTCAGTGATGAAGCTCACTACCAGGCATGATGGAATGCAATGGGTATCAGACAGCGGGAGACAACGAGCTCTGAGAACCTCTTAATCTGCCATCCTGGATTCATGAGTCTTTACCACCTTCTAAGATTTCTCATGGCCCTTGGCCTCTTCTATGTCAGTCCCCCAACATGGAACTTCTGCCAAAAAATGACATTTCCTTTAATTTTTATCTTCATTCTGTTTTTATTTGCTCTGATCTTCTTCAGGTGCTGGTGACGCCATGTCCAGGCAACGCTTCCAGTATTTCCTAGAGTCTCTGTTACAGGACCAGTGGCTGATACCAACAATCTCTTCCATCCAGGACTAGTTCCATGCCATCGACAACTTTGGCTTCAGGGAACATTCATTGACTTCACCCCTACGAAAGTAGCTGTCTATAGCCACTGGGTTTTATTTCTGGCTGCCATAATAATCCCAAACCTGCTCCCTGAGCATTCCTCCACTTCTCTTTCTAGGCCCCACACCACCCCCACACAGCAGGAAGCAGCTGGATCTGACAAATGACGCCCCACTTCCTAAGAAAACAAAAAGGGTGGAATGTTGGGAAAAGAATAAATGGCAGCCATACCCCAGAGAAAAACCTCAACATGGCGCCTAAGGACTTCTTCTTCCTACCTTCTTCATTTCTGCAGTGGCGCAAAAAGTTCCCACCCTTGTGAACTCTCACGTCAGCGCCAATTTCAAATCTCACTTGTGGGGAACCTTAGCCCCAATGAGAACTAATTCCTGGGCTCTGGAGCTGATATCTGAAAGAACTTGCCAATAAACGGGTTGCTGCCATTTATCTAAGCCCTACCATCTCCCCCTTAGTTCTATATAAGCACACAGCTTTGAGCAATAAAACTGGAATTCTCCTGGTGAAGTGTCATTGCGTGGGGAATTATTTCACTCATGATCAGCAACAGGATATCCAAAGGTTCTCCAGTGCCACCTGGTCATGGGAATTTCAGAAATTTGATGGTATTTATTTAGCCATTTTTGAAGGATGAAGTTGGAGTCACTGTACGTTTCAATTAATGCAGGAACCATTATGTGGTGAGGAAGCTCATTTAAATTAAAACTCTGGAGAAATCTCACAGGCAAGGCTTCCCAAAGAGTGGCCAAAAGGTCACATGAAGCCAGGATCATTGAGGTCTGCAATATGAGTTCCATATGTGTTTAGACTCTCAACTATGGCTGCCAAGTCTTTCAGAATAAAATCATGTGATATCCTGGCTGAGATTCTCACTGCACTGTGGAAAGACACCCTGGCACTCGATCTCAGTTTTCAAGGGAGGCTTCTCATGCGTGGCCTCCTAAAATCCAAACACATTTCATGGCAATACTTCTTTCAGGTAAATTCCAGAACTCAGTCTCTAAGAGGAATCATGCCAGAGTTCAAGCCCAGGTGGATCCAGTTATCTCTTCCAACCGCCAAACAAATGACCACAATTAAAACCAAACACTCCCACATGGCCCTCATCTTCTTCCATATAGACACTTATCATAACCTCTGGCTGGAGTTTTTCATGAGGGGTGCAGCCCAAGACAGTGTCAAAAATAAGCTCCCTTGCCCCTCATTTGCCTAAAGTCAAGGTGGCCTGGACACCCATCCGGTGAACCAGGAGTGATCAGATAGGCTAGCTGTTAATACTGCTCTGCATCTCCAATTTGAGGCCTACTGACTGTCAGGTATAGATTCTTTATATGATTTGGAGCCATGAGAAAACCCAAAAACCTATGGGCTAGCCTCTGCAGGGCTGTGCATAACTCATTTGACCCAAAGGATCCGTATTCTCACTTGATGGTGGTCAGGAACCTTACAAATGAATGCGAGAGACTTCATTCACAATAATTGCTCTTTTGGCCATTTTGGTTTTGGATGCACACATGGGATCTCTCTTTATATCCATCAGGTGCTGAGAATCTAAGCCACAACCTCACACAGGGCCAAGAGGCTGATTTAGACAAATCCCTTTCCAAAGCAATTAAGCAAAGAGCCACAGGTGGTGCCCATTCATTTTCATTTGAAAACTGTTTTCTTCAGGCTTCACAAAGGGGTGGCCTGAGGCAAAGACCTTCCTGACATTCAGGGAAACAGAACAATTGATAAGCAAAAGGCCGAAAGCATGGTTTCTCAACTGAGACTTTCTTGGTCACACTGATATCTGTGTTTTCTGAGATGCTCGCCATTCCCTTCAGCTATCCAGGACATGGCAATGTCACAGAGCTTGCAGGTGGTACATATTTTGGACACAAAACCATGAGACTATTCTGGAGAGTGGTGAGAATTCTGGAAGAAACAGGAACGTGGGAAGGTAGCAGGTGTTGCCCATGGATAAGGCAAGCTGCAGTCCATTCATAAATTGGGCAGGATGAATGCCGGGAATCTTTCTACTATACAGGACATATCAATTGTTGCATTCTATTTTCTAATGTCTACAACCACGGACACAGTGGGATACACAGACATAGAAACACTTGCCTTGTCCAACGACTTACTAGAAGAAGACCACTCCAAATCAAACAAACCGTCTTTCCTACCTATTCTCAGATCATGAGACAAAACCACAAAATCACACCCACACCCACAAAGACACCTCCTTCCCCCATGTAACTCTGTGACTATCCGGAGTTTCCTCTGAGTGGTGGGCCATACTATGTTCCCCCAAAATGGCCTGTCCTATCTCAGATCTGGTCTCCTTGGCCAACTCTGTGAAGTTGTCAGGAGCCTGCGGTGAACCACTACCTACTTTCTCAGGAAAGGCCCCTATGCAGAGCTCTCCTGGTATTTGGCCATCCTCACATCTGTAGGTACCAAGAAAGACTGACACTCTCCTTGGTAAATTCAAACAAGTGAGCCTACTGGGTCTGGGACTGGACTGGCTCCGGGTGCCTGGCTTCCTGGATCCCAAGTTAAGAGAGTTCCATCACCAAGGAAGTGAGGTAGATCACTTCTTCAGGAACTGAATGAGGTCATTGCCTTGACAACCACTTTGTCCTAACAGTTGCTTTCAAGAGTCCCATGAGATGGAGGCTGCCCCTACTTCCTGTGACACTTTCACAAGTTAGAATGGTATATAAACCATGGGCACCCGGGAACAGCTCTCCACCTAGCACTGTTTTGGTCCATCTTCTCTACATTAAGAAGAGAGAGGCTGATTCATACACATCCCTTCATGCTGACAAGGTTGTTTGCCATAGAAGATGACTTTTCTCTCTCAGGTCTTTCGTAGCTGCCTACATCTTCTCAAGGGATCATTTCTGCATGGACCTTTGATGTTCTCAACAGCTGGAACATGCCCTACATTCCTGTATTTTAAGAGGAACCCTGTCCCTGCTGTTCTGTAAAGTTCGATTGAGAGAACAATGTATGGTTTTGGGTTAGTAACATGTTCAATTTGGGGTTAAGAATCCTTCTGCATGACGAATAATGGTATTGGGAAACTATGATATTTACAAGAATATATAGGTGAAATATAAGTATAAAAACAGAAATCTATGGAAGATATGAAGTCCAGAAGGGCATTGGGCCCTTAATTGGTACACTTAGCTTTGAATTATTTAAGGGAAATTGCTTGGAAATAAAAGGAGACCCTCAGATAAATCTATATACAATGGCATAGGAGCTTGTACCTTGGATGATTGAATGTCGAAGAGAACATCCACTCAAAAAGGGATAGTCGGTAGGATTAGGAAGATAGTCAGTAGGTTTACAAAGAAGAGTGAGAATAGGATTTAGACCAAAAGTTCTTAAGCAATAGGGTTTCAGGTAGACAGTGAATGTAAATGTCAGCACAAGTGAAGAGTCAGTCACAATGATGAACAGGGGAAAATATGTAGGAAAATAGATATAAATAGAGACATTACTAAATCAGGCAAAGTATAAAGTGAGTGATAGGATTAGACATTTTCAACAGGCTTGAGGTTGAATATATAATCTTAGGAAGAAACAAAAATGTAGTCACCAATAAGATTGACATTTGAGAGCATTAGGCCACCTGGACATGGAAGGTTTTAGTAATCCATGCTCACTTTCCATTTAGGCTTTGGTACAAACTTAAGGGTGACCTTTGATTTTTTTTGTCCAGAATATTACTGTGATAAAATGTATATATAGATCAGGTGACATGAGTATTTCTTCGACCATTTTTTGAGGAATATTTTGAAAACGTATAAATTAGTATTGAGGGTAAAAATAGGTGTACCCTGTGTCTATGAATATAGAGATAATGCATGAATAGATCATACAGTTAATAAATAATATAACTGGTTCCCCTTTAAATAATGTATTGAATTGATATCTGAAAATATATAAGAAATCATATATTTTTTTTAATTAATTTTTATTGTAGGTTGTTCAAAACATTACATAGTTCTTGATATATCATATTTCACACTTTGATTCAAGTGGGATATGAGCTCCCATTTTTACCCCATATACAGATTGCAGAATCACATCAGTTGCAGAACCATTGATTTACATATTGCCATTCTGGTGTCTGTTGTATTCTGCTGCCTTTTCTATCCTCTACTATCCCCCCTCCCCCCTCCCCTCCCCTCTTCCCTCTCTACCCCCTCTACTGTAGTTCATTTCTCCCCCTTATATTTTCCTCCTTTCCCCTCACATCCTCTTGTATGTAATTTTGTATACCCCTAAGGGTCTTCTTCCATTTACATGCAATTTCCCTTCTCTCTCCCTTTCCCTCCCACCTCTCATCCCTCTTTAATGTTAATCTTCTTCTCATGCTCTTCGTCCCTACTCTGTTCTTAGTTACTCTCCTTATATCAAAGAAGACATTTGGCATTTGTTTTTAAGGGATTGGCTAGCTTCACTTAGCATAATCTGCTCTAATGCCATCCATTTCCCTCCAAATTCTATGATTTTGTCATTTCTTAATGCAGAGTAATACTCCATTGTGTATAAATGCCACATTTTTTTATCCATTCTTCTATTGAAGGGCATCTAGGTTGGTTCCACAGTCTTGCTATTGTGAATTGTGCTGCTATGAACATGGATGTAGCAGTGTCCCTATAGTGTGCTCTTTTTAGGTCTTTAGGGAATAGACCGAGTAGGGGAATAGCTGGATCAAATGGTGGTTCCATTCCGAGCTTTCCAAGAAATCTCCATACTGCTTTCCAAATTGGCCGCACCAATTTGCAGTCCCACCAGCAATGTACAAGAGTACCCTTTTCCCCACATCGTCGCCAGCACTTGATGCTGTTTGACTTCCTAATGGCTGCCAATCTTACTGGAGTGAGATGGTATCTTAGGGTGGTTTTGATTTGCATTTCTCTGACTGCTAGAGATGGTGAGCATTTTTTCATATACTTGTTGATTGATTGTATGTCCTCCTCTGAGAAATTTCTGTTCAGGTCCTAGGCCCATTTGTTGATTGGGTTATTCGTTATCTCATTGTCTAATTTTTTTAGTTCTTTGTATATTCTGGATATTATGGCTCTGTCTGAAGTGTGAGGAGTAAAGATTTGTTCCCAGGACGTAGGCTCCCTATTTACCTCTCTTATTGTTTCTTTTGCTGAGAAAAAACTTTTTAGTTTGAGTAAGTCCCATTTGTTGATTCTAGTTATTAACTGTTGTGCTATGAGTGTCCTATTGAGGAATTTGGAGCCCGACCCCACAGTATGTAGATCATAGCCAACTTTTTCTTCTATCAAATGCCATGTGTCTGATTTGATATCAAGTTCCTTGATCCACTTTGAGTTAAATTTTGTGCATGGCGAGAGAAAGGGATTCAGTTTCATTTTGTTGCAAATGGATTTCCAGTTTTCCCAACACCATTTGTTGAAGATGCTATCCTTCTTCCATTGCATGCTTTTAGCCCCTTTATCGAATATAAGATAGTTGTAGTTTTGTGGATTGGCTTCTGTGTCCTCTATTCTGTACCATTGGTCCACCCGCCGGTTTTGTTACCAGTACCATGGTGTTTTTGTTACTATTGCTCTGTAGTATAGTTTGAAGTCTGGTATAGCTATCCCGCCTGATTCACACTTCCTGCTTAGCATTGTTTTTGCTATTCTGGGTCTTTTATTTTTCCATATGAATTTCATGATTGCTTTCTCTATTTCTACAAGAAATGCCGTTGGGATTTTGATTGGCATTGGATTAAACCTATAGAGAACTTTTGGTAATATCGCCATTTTGATGTTGTTACTTCTACCTATCCATGAACAGGGTATATTTTTCCATCTTCTAAGATCTTCTTCTATTTCTTTCTTTAGGGTTCTGTAGTTTTCATTGTATAAGTCTTTCACCTCTTTTGTTAGGTTGATTCCCAAGTATTTTACTTTTATTGAGGATATTGTGAATGGGGTGGTTGTCATCATTTCCATTTCAGAGGATTTGTCGCTGATATACAGGAATGCCTTTGATTTATGCGTGTTGATTTTATAGCCTGACACTTTGCTGAATTCATTTATTAGCTCTAATAGTTTCTTTGTAGACCCTTTTGGGTCTGCTAGGTATCGAATCATGTCATCTGCAAATAGTGATAATTTGAGTTCTTCTTTTCTATTTTTATGCCTTTATTTTCTTTCGTCTGTCTAATTGCTCTGGCCAGTGATTCGAGAACTATGTTGAACAGAAGTGGTGAGAGAGGGCATCCCTGTCTTGTTCCAGATTTTAGAGGGAATGCCTTCAGTTTTTCTCCATTCAGAATGATGCTAGCCTGAGGCTTAGCATAGATTGCTTTTACAATATTGAGGTATGTTCCTGTTATCCCTAGTTTTTCTAGAGTTTTGAATATAAAGGGATGCTCTACTTTGTCGAATGCTTTTTCCGCATCTATCGAGATGATCATATGGTTCTTATTTTTAAGCCTATTGATGTGGTGAATAACATTTATTGATTTCCGTATATTGAACCAACCTTGCATCCCAGGGATAAATCCTACCAGATCTTGTTGCACAATTTTTTTCATATGTTTTTGTATCCGGTTCGCCAGAAGTTTATTGAGGATTTTTGCATCTAGGTTCATTAGAGATATTGGTCTGTAGTTTTCTTTCTTTGAAGTGTCTTTGTCTGATTTAGGAATCAGGGTGATGTTGGCCTCATAGAATGAATTTGGAAGTTCTCCCTCTTTTTCTATTTCCTGAAATAGCTTCAAAAGTATTGGTATTAGTTCCTCTTTAAAGGTTTTGTAAAACTCTGCTGTATACCCATCCGGTCCTGGGCTTTTCTTAGTTGGTAGTCTTTTGATGGTATCTTCTATTTCCTCAATTGATATTGGTCTGTTTAGGTTGTCAATATCCTCCTGACTCAATCTGGGCAAATCATATGACTTAAGAAATTTATCGATGCCTTCACTATCTTCTATTTTGTTGGAGTATAAGGATTCAAAATAATTTCTGATAATCTTCTGTATTTCTGAAGTGTCTGTTGTGATATTGCCTTTTTCATCCCGTATGCTGGTAATATGAGTTCTCTCTCTTCTTCTCTTCGTTAGCGTGGCTAAGGGTCTGTCGATTTTTTTTATTTTTTCAAAGAACCAACTTTTAGTTTTGTCAATTTTTTCTATTGTTTCTTTCGTTTCGATTTCATTAATTTCAGCTCTGATGTTAATTATTTCTTGTCTTCTACTTCTTTTGCTGTTGTTTTTCTCTGCTTTTTCTAGGATTTTGAGTTGAAGTATTAGATCATTTATTTATTGGTTTTTTCTTTTTTTAAGGAATGAACTCCAAGCAATAAATTTTCCTCTTAGAACTGCTTTCAATGTGTCCCATAGATTCCAATATGTTGTGTCTGTGTTTTCATTTATCTTTAAGAATTTTTTAATTTCCTCCTTGATGTCTTCTATAACCCATTGATCATTCAGTAACCTATTGTTCATTCTCCAAGTGATGCATGATTTTTCCTTACTTCTTTTATCGTTAATTTTCAATTTCATTCCATTATGATCAGATAAGATGCATAGTATTATCTCTACTCCTTTATATTGTCTAAGAGTTGCCCTGTGACATAATATATGATCTATTTTTGAGAAGGATCCATGTGCTGCTGAGAAAAAAGTGTAACTGCTTGATGTTGGGTGGTATATTCTATATATGTCAATTAAGTCTAGGTTATTAATTGTGTTATTGAGCTCTATAGTTTCCTTATTCAACTTTTGTTTGGAAGATCTGTCCAGTGGTGAGAGATGTGTGTTGAAGTCTCCCATGATTATTGTATGGTGGTCTATTAGACTCTTGAACTTGAGAAGTGTTTGTTTGATGAACATAGCTGCACCATTGTTTGGGGCATATATATATATGATTGTTATGTCTTGTTGGTGTATGGTTCCCTTGAGAAGTATGTAGTGTCCATCTTCATCCCTTTTGATTAACTTTGGCTTGAAATCTATTTTATTTGATATGAATATGGACACTCCTGCTTGTTTCCGAAGTCCATATGAGTGATATGATTTTTCCCAACCTTTCACCTTCAGTCTAAGTATGTCTTTTCCTATCAAATGCGTCTCCTGAAGGCAGCATATTGTTGGGTCTTGTTTTGTGATCCATTCTACTAGCCTGTGTCTCTTAATTGGTGAGTTTAAGCCATTAACTTTTAGGGTTATTATTGAGATATGGGTGTTCTTCCAGCCATATTGGTTTATTTATGTTACTAAACATGGTTTGTTTTCCTCTTTGATTATTCCCCCCCCCTTCACTGTACTACCTCCCGCTGTTGGTTTTCACTGACATTTTCCATTTCCTCTTCCTGTAATATTTTGCCGAGGATGTTTTGAAGAGATGGTTTTCTAGCTGCAAATTCTTTTAACTTTTGTTTATCATGAAAGGTTTTAATTTCATCTTCCATCCTGAAGCTTAATTTCACGGGATACACAATTCTTGGTTGGAACCCATTTTCTTTTAGTGTATGAAATATGTTATTCCAGGATCTTCTAGCTTTCAGAGTCTGTGTTAAAAGATCAGCTGTTATACTGATTGGTTTACCCCTAAATGTAATCTGCTTCCTTTCTCTTGTAGCTTTTAAAATTCTCTCCTTATTCTGTATGTTGGGCATCTTCATTATAATGTGTCTAGGTGTGGATCTCTTATGATTTTGCACATTCGGCATCCTGTAGGCTTCTAGGATTTGGGATTCTGTCTCATTCTTCAAGTCTGGGAAGTTTTCTCGTATTATTTCGTTGAATAGATTGCTCATTCCTTTGGTTTGGACCTCAATACCTTCCTGTATCCCAATGACTCTTAAGTTTGGTCTCTTTATGTTATCCCATATTTCTTGAATGTTCTGCTCATGGTTTCTTAACAGCTTTGCTGAGCTGTCTATGTTCTTCTCCAGTTGAAATACTTTGTCTTCATTGTCTGATGTTCTATCTTCTAAGTGTTCTACTCTGATGGTAGTATTCTCAATTGAGTTTTTAAGTTGGTTTATTGTTTCCTGCATTTCCAGGATTTCTGTTTGTTTGTTTTTTATAACCTCTATCTCCCTGAATAATTGATCTTTTGCTTCTTGGATTTGTTTATGTAATTCATTGTCGAAGTGGTCGAAGTGGTCTTTCATTGTCTGATTTTGCTGTCTAATGTCTTCCTTGAGACTCCAGATCATCTGAAGCATGTATATCCTGAATTCTTTATCTGACATTCCATCTGCTGCAGATATTACCTCTTCTAAAGTTGAATTGACCTGCATTGCTTGTGGTCCTTTTTTTCCTTGTCTTTTCATACTGATCGCGTTTCTTTCTGCTTGGTGAAACTGTTGTGTTATTGATTTTTCCCCCTATATATTTATATTGCTTTTGTATAGCTGCATCGTCTCCCTTGCAGGCTTTGGCGGTGGTTCTGCCCCTCCTTCAATTGAGGCAATGTGCCTACCACGCCGGGAGGCCGCTGTGCCTGTACTTTCGATGGGCCTGTTCTTTCGGTGGTCACAGGTCCGCCTACCTTGCAGGAGTGAGCAGAGGTTTTGCCCCTCCGCTGGCCACTAGGCCTGTTCTGTCTGTCGGTTGCAGGTCTGTCTACCTAAAAGGCGCTGGTGGCGGCTCTGCCCCTCCCCCAACCGGGGTGATGTATCTGGCGGGCCACTGGGCCTGTTTTGTCGGTGGTCACGGTTCCGCCTACATTGCACGTGCGTGGAGCAGCTGTGTCCCTCTGAGAGTTGCTGAGCCTGACCTGCCGGTGGATGGCAAGTGTGCCTACCTTGCAGGCGCAGGGGTGTCTCTGCCTCTCCGCGGGTCACTGGGCCTGATCTGTTGGTGAGTTGCAGGTCTGCCTAACTTGCAGGCGCCCGGCGGCTCTGCCCCTCCCCCAACCAGGGCGGGGCGATGTGTCTGGCCGTCCGCTGGGCCTGTTCCGTTGGTGGTCACGGTTCAGCCTACCTAGCAGGCACGTGGGGTAGCTGTGTCCCTCCGCAGGTTTTTGGGCCTGACCTGTCGGTGGGTCGCAGGTCTGCCTACCTTGTAGGCTCGGGGGGTGGCTCTGCCGCTCTGTGGATTGCTGTGCCTGTTCTGCTGGTGGGTCGCGGGTCCGCCTACCTTGCAGGCACCCGGCGGCTCTGCCCCTCCCCCAACCGGAGCTATGTGTCTGGTGGTCCACTGGGCCTCTTTTGTTGGTGGTCACGGTTCCGCCTACCCTGCACGCGCGTGGAACAGCTGTGTCTCTCTGAGAGTTGCTGGGCCTGACCTGTCGGTGGGTGGCAAGTGCGCCTACCTTGCAGGCCCGGGGGTGGCTCTGCCGCTCCGCGGGTTGCTGGGCCTGATATGCTGGTGAGATGCAGGTCTGCCTAACTTGCAGTCGCCCGGCGGCTCTGCCCCTCCCCCAACCAGGGTGGGGCAATGTGTCTGGCCGGCCTCTGAGCCTGTTCTGTTGGTGGTCAGGGTTCTGCCTACCTAGCAGGCTCGTGGGGCAGCTGTGCCCCTCCGCAGTTTCTTGGGCCTGACCTGCTGGTGGGTGGCAAATGCTCCTATCTTGCAGGCCCGGGGGTGGCTCTGCCGCTCCACAGTTGCTGGGCCTGATCTGCTGGTGAGTCGCAGGTCTGCCTACCTTGCAGGCGCCCGGCTGCTCTGCCCCTCCCCCAACCGGGGCGGGGCGATGTATCTGGCCGGCCTCTGGGCCTGTTCTGTCGGTGGTCAGGGTTCTGCCTACCTAGCAGGCTCGTGGGGCAGCTGTGCCCCTCCGCAGTTTGTTGGGCCTGACCTGCCGGTGGGTGGCAAGTGTGCCTACCTTGCAGGCCCGGGGGTGGCTCTGCTGCTCCGCGGTTGCTGGGCCTGATCTGCTGGTGATTCGCAGGTATGCCGAACTTGCAGGCGCCCGGCGGCTCTGCCCCTCCCCCAACCTGGGCGGGGCGATGTGTCTGGCCGGCCGCTGGGCCTGTTCTGTTGGTGGTCACGGTTCAGCCTACCTAGCAGGCACGTGGGGCAGCTGTGCCCCTCCGCAGGTTTTTGGGCATGACCTGCCGGTAGGTCACAGGTCTGCCTACCTTGTAGGCTCGGGGGGTGGCTATGCCTCTTTGTGGATTGCTGTGCCTGTTCTGCTGGTGGGTCGCGGGTCCGCCTACCTTGCAGGCGCCCGGTGGCTCTGCCCCTCCCCCAACCGGAGGGATGTGTCTGGCGGTTCACTGGGCCTGTTTTGTCGGTGTTCACAGTTCCGCCTACCTTGCACACGCGTGGAGCAGCTGTTTCATTAGTGCCTGGGCACACTCTTCTTGTTGGCCTCCCTCAGGCCCTAAGTTTGTAGAGCTTGGGGCTGAGAACCCCCAGCCAATTTGCTTACCTTCTGGTAGCCATGCCCCCGTATCTGGTGCAAGAGACCTCAGTTGTCAGCACTGGTGGGAGCGGTAGCCGTGAGTCCCACGCCGAGGCGAGTCGGTGCAAGAGACCTCAGTTGTCAGCACTGGTGGGAGCGGTAGCTGGGAGACCCGCGCCGCGCAGCTCCCGCCGGCTCCTGTGCCAGTGCTGCCTCCGGGTTTTCTTGACTACCACGCCGGCAGGTCGCTGGACCTGTTCCGGGCCCGGGCAGCGGCTCTGTTCGGCCCCTCTGGCCTCCACAGTATTCAGCATGACCCGGACCGAGAAACAGTTTCCGCGGGTTCTTTATCACCGGGCCAAAACAGTTCCGGGAGCCAGAATTCGGCCTCTCCAGACTTGGTGCATGCTCCGACAGGAGCAGGCTCCAAGAAGCAGTTTCAGCGGGTTCTATAGCCCTGGGCCAGAGCAGCTCCGGGAGCCGGAACTCCGACACTCCGGGCTCGGTGCGTGTTCTGATAGGAGCAGGCTCCAAGAAGCAGTTTCCGCGGGTTATTTAGCACTAAGTCTGAGCAATTTGTCTGCGAGATGCAGACAATTGTCAGCCTGAAATTACCTGTTCTATAGCTGAAAGAGCTGCAATCAGTCGAAAACAAGGATGGTGACGTCAGCTCTCCAAGATGGTGGCCGCTGGCTTCCTCCGTGGTCTGACCGGTGTGGAGAACCAAACTGGACCGTTTCCTTTCCCCGTCTCCAACCCAGAATTCAGCTCCGAGCTCAGCAAATGCCTAGCTGGCAGGAGCCCACAGAATCAGCATCGCTGTATCTCTGCGCCACCAGCCTATCGTTTCCCAGCGCGCGCCGCAGACTCCAGCCATGGGGTGATCTGCCGAACAAGCAGCGCTCCATACAGACGGACAGATCGCTCGCATTTGAGCCCCTGAAGCTGATCCTCGTGCGATGAAAATCCTTCCACTAGGTTTTGGAGCACCCCAATTTTGCTGGAAATTCCTAACAAGATAGCTTTTAGCCGTTCTAACTCGTCATTTTCCCTCACAGTGACGCAGTACACGGAGTTACTGCACTCCCTTTGCGGCCATCTTGCCTCTCAAGAAATCATATATTGATATAGAATCATTCATAACAACTAGTTATACGTCTAATTGTAATCCTAGGCTTATGGTTTATCATGAAGAGTGTGTGAGTTTTGCTTCAAAAGTGATTATGGAAATCAAAAATAATGTGTTTTGAAAGAAGTCTCATGAAAAGACCAGTTTGAAACATGGCGGAACACGTGTTTTCTGAAGCAGAAAGTGATTGAAAGTGAAATATATGCCTATAAATTTGTGAAATTGTGGATGAAATATATATCCTATAATGTGCATAAACTGAAGAAATAGTAATGTACCAGTGTTGAAATAAAAATGAACTTCAAAATACTCATCATGTCCCATAGGAATCTACTTGCATTGATGTGAAACTGGATCAGTTACTGTAGAAATATTAGGATTCATATGCACCATTCACTGAAGTTAGTTTTCAATACTAGGAAAAAAATACGTATATCAGGTGAATGAATATTTCTGAGAATAATCTTGTGAAAAGTTTTTTATAAATCCACATACATATTCATGAATGAATTTAGGGAGTGTATAATAAGACACATATATTAAATATTTTGAAATATCTGGAGAGAATATATATATATATATATATATATATATATATATATATATATATAACCACACAGATTTTAAAAATTAGCAATATATATGCCAATCGAATTACACCGTGAAATACATATCATCCACAGATCCAAAAATATTCATTTTACTGGATATGGATTTATGTATAACTTTTTTCAACAAGGAAGCTCACCCATAGTTTGAATTTTCAGTTCAAACAGCGTTTAGGAGGAGTGATCTCTTCTCACACTTTGTATCTGCCAAGTTATGTAACTCACAAGAATGTACGTGTGATACCAGGTAGGATTCTAAATGTGCATATAAAAATACATGTGCTGAATAGAATACAGAGAAAGGGAGACAGGAATTCACATATTTGTTAACTGTAAAAGCACATGGAAAACTATTTCAACAAAAAATTTACTAGATTTATAACTCCTACCCTATATAATGCAAAAGGCAAGTCCAAGTATACAAGGTGCCTCCTCTGAACTGCTTGTATTTCTATTCTGTTTCGGTTATTTTTCTCCATCATATTAGGATTAGTATTCAGAATCTAGTAGGGTATGTGTTAGTGTCAGGGATTCAGTATATCAAATGTAAAATAGAAAAATGAAACCAATGTGTATGCAAATATGTGCTAAACAAAATCTTCCCACTCTCATCCAGAACAATTCCTTTGACATTTCCTTCCCCCAAAGTAAGACACAATTAGAGGAGTAGAGTAATAAAATCTGTGAATAATATTCTCAGGAGTTTACAACCTTGGAAGTGGTAGAGGAGTTTTCCTAGTATGGGACAGGGTAAACACTCCATAAACATGGAGCTCTGCTGGCCTAAATACTTCTTGAGAAACTGCCTCTGAGTTTGGGCACTTGAAATATATGTTGTTGTCAGGAGCTTTAGCTTCTTTTTAGTGAGACTATCAAAGCTGTGTCTGCATCTATGTGACCTGGAGGACATGGTTTCTTATTTTCCAATGAACATGAGGCAGCAGTGCTGAATTCTCTCTTTGTAAGTAAACTGTGGCCACTGGGGGCTAAGGGTATTCCCATGTGGACTGGGAAGCCATTTGGTCATCCTCCACTTTTCGTGGTGTTTCTTGCTGCTGCACTGGGACTTTGGCATTTGCTTCATGAAATAAAAGAAGTTCAACTGGGACACAGTTCTGGAGGCAATTCTTTCATGTGTGGTTGGTCAGGGTCTGCAGGAGAATGCACCAACCAGGCTTCTATCCCACATAGCTTGGCCACATGTCCATAGCAACCTGATTCTGAACATTGCCCGGAAACATCTCCATATAACAATAAGCCTTTACATGGAAGGGTCTGCTGGCTGCACCATGTCAGTCACAAGCCATTTGGAAGCCAATGGCAGATCCACATGGCCCCACCACAAATTTTTTATCACACATCTGCCTACCACTGCTCTAGGCCCACTACTCAGCAGGTTCCAACATACTGGCATCTCTGTTCTACACCATTTTCATGAAACCCACTCAATCAAGGCACTGTCTTGCATATTTACGATCAGCAACAGGACATCCAAAGTTTCTCCAGTGCCACCTGGTCATGGGAATTTCAAAAATTTCATGGTATTCATCTAGGCATTTTTCAAGGATGACGTTGCAGGCACTGTGGGTTTCAATTCATTCAGGAACCATTAAATGGTAAGGAAGCTCATTTCAATGAATGCTCTGTAGAACTCTCACAGGCAAGGCTTCCCAAAGAGTGGCCAAAATGTCACATGAAGCCAGGCCCATTGAGGTCTACAATGTGACGTCCATGGGTATTGTGACTCTCAACTATGGCTGCCAATTCTTTCAGAATTAAATCATGTGATATCCTGGCTGAGATACCCAGGGCTCTGTGGAAAGCCAACCTGGGCCTAGATCTCAGTTTCCAAGGGTGATTCTCATGGGTGGACTCCTAAAATCCCAACAAAATTCATGGCAATACTTCTCTGAATTCAGTCTCTAAGGGGAATCACACCAGAGTTCAAGCCCAGGTGGTCCAGGTCATGTCTTCATACTGGACACAAATGACCAAATTTAAAACCAAAACCCTCCCATATGGCCCTCACCTTCTTCCATATAGACACTAATCACAACCTCTGGTGGAAGGTTTCCATGAGTGGCGGAGTCCAAGAGAGTGTCCAAAATAACTCCCTTGCCCCTCATTGGCGTAAATTCAGGGTGGTCTGGACACCCTTCATGTGAAACAGGAGTGATCAAATATGCTAGACGTTAATACTTCTATGCTTCTCCAATTTGTGGAAAACTGAGTGTCAGGTATATATTTTTATGTGATTTGCAGTCATGAGAAATCACAAGCACCTCTGCAGGTCTTTGAAGAACCCATTTGACCCAAAGGATCCCTATTCTCACTTGATGAAGTTCAAGAACTTTAAAGAGGAAGGCGACAGACTTCATCCACAAGGACTGCTTTTTGGCCATTTTGGTTTTGGATGCACACATGGGATCTCTCTTTACATCCACCAGGTGCTGAGAATCTAAGTCACAACCTCACACAGGGCCAAGAGGCTGATTCAGACACATCCCTTTCCAAAGCAATTAAGCAAAGAGCCACAGGTGATGCCCATTCATTTCCATTTGAAAACTGTTTTCTTTAGGCTTCACAAAGGGGTGGCCTGAGGCAAAGACCTTCCTGACATTCAGGGGAACAGAACAATAGGTTAGCAAATGGCCCAAAGCAGTGTTTCTCCACTGAGACTTTCCTGGTCACACTGATATCTGAATTTTCTGAGATGCTCACCATTCCCTTCAGCTATCCAGTACATGGCCATGTCACAGAGCTTGGAGGTGGTACTTATCTTGGTCACAAAATCATGAGCCTATTCTGGAGAGTGGCCAGAATTCAGGAAGAAAACAGGAACTTAGGAAGATAGCAGGTGTTACCCATCCATAAGGCAAGCCGCATTCCTTTCATACTTTGGACAGAAAGAATTCTGGTAAGCTTTCTACTAGCCTGGACACATCCTTTGATGCATTCTCTTTTCTAATGTCTACAACCATGGACACAGTGGGATACACAGACTTAAAAACACTCGCCTTGTCAAATCACTTGTTAGAAATCGTCCACTCCAAACCAAACTGCCTTTCCTACCTATTCTCAAAACATGAGACAAAATCACAAACACACACTCACACCCACAAAGTCACCTCCTTTCCCAAAGTAGGTCTCTGACTATCGGGTGTGACCTCTGACTGGTGGGCCGTACTATGTTCCCATCAAATGGCCTATTCTGTCTCAGATCTGGTTTCCTTGGCCAACTCTGTGAAGTTGTCAGGAGACAGCGGTGAGCCACTTCCTGCTTACTCAGGAAAGGCCACTCTTCAGAGCTTTCCTGGCATTTGGCCATCCTCACATCAGTAGATACCAAGAAAGACTGACTCTGTCCTTGGTAAATCAAAAGAAGGGAGACCACTGGGACTGGGCCTGGGACTAGATTTGTGTGCCTGGATCCCTGGATCCCAAGTTCAGAGAGTTCCATCACCAAGAATGTGAGGTGAGGTCACTTCCTTCAGGAACTGAATGAGGTCAATGCCTTGGCAAGCACATTGTCCTAACATTTGCTTCCAAAGGTCCCATGAAATGGAGGCTGTCCCTAATTCCTTTGACACTTTCACAAGTTAGACTGGTATATCAAACATTGGTAACCAGGAACAGCTCTCCACAGAGGCCTCGTTTTGTCCTTCTTCTCTACATAAAGAAGAGAGAGGCTGATTCAGACACATCCCTTCATGCTGACCAGGTTGTTTGCAATGAAAGATGACTTTTGCTCTCTCAGTTCCTTCATAGGTGCCTACAACTTCTCTAGGGATCATTTGCGCATAGACCTTTGAGTTTCTCAGCAGTTGGAAGATCCCCTACATTCCTGGATTTTAAGACCAACTCTGTCCTTGCTCTTCTCTAAAGTTAGATTGAGGGAACAGTGTATGGTTAGGGTTAATAACAGGTTTGATTTGGAATAGAAATCATTCTGCTGGATGAATAATGGTATTGGGAATCTGCGATATTTTCAAGAATATATAGGTAAAATATAGGAATCTGAAAACAGAAATCTAGGTAAGATTTGAAGCCCAGAAGGGCATTGGGCCCTTGATTGCGGTATTAAGCATAGGACCTTGTAACTTGGATGATTGATTTTCAAAGAGAACTTCCAGTCAAAATGGAAGTCAGTAGTATTAGGAAGATAGTCGGTATGTTTATAAAGGAGAGTGAGTATAGGATTTGGACCAAAAGTTCTTTAGCTATAGGGTTTCGGGTACTGAGTGAATGTAAATGTCAGCACATGTGAAGAATTAATCACAATGATGAACTGGGGAAAATATGTAGGAATGCAGATATCAATAGAGACTTTAGGAAATCTGGCAAAGTATAGTCGGTAGTGAAATGTTAATAAAATAGATTCTTGTCACTTCCTGTTTTTCTGTATGCTTAATAAAACACTGTTGAAATCTTGAGAAGTGTTTTCTAAACTTTTTCCCAGAATGTGCTGTCCCCAACTGCCAAACTTCAGAATGTACTCCCTCACCCAGTTGCACGCAAACTGCTCACCCGCCCAGGCCCATCAATAAACTTTCTTCCCTGCCCTCTTCAAGGAAAGTATATAAGCTCTGCTTAAGCTGTTCTCAGGGTTCTCTGCTCTATTCAAATGAGCTCTGAGCCCCAGCATGCTGGACCCCCAATAAACCCTTTGTTTTTGCATGAGAGAGTCTCTTAGTGGTCTCTTCCCCCAATGCTCTTCCGATCTTTATATATGGAGGTTCCACCGAAATCCAGCAGCGGTGAACGAGAGACCCCAATGGGCTACTCTCAGGGTAAGTAAGGCGCCTCTTTCTGGTTTCAGGTTTCAGGTTAGGGCTTGGCAAAATGGCTGTCGATGAAGTGTGTGAGCTCTCTTTGATGGTGGCTGGCAGACGTGTCACAAAGCCACAAGCCAAGTCCCTGGGGGACGCCACACAGGACTCGGGAATCAAGGAATAATAGTCCCCTCGACTCAGTGATACTTTGTTTCAGATTCGGTATTGCCAGCCCATCGGGTTTTGCCGCCTGCTCAGTCTTGGTCTCAGTGTTGGACGTCCATTGCCTGTCTTTATTGTTTTCTCTTGTCTGTGTCCTGTGTCGTTGCTTTTACTGTTTGTGTATCTTTCATTATGGGACAGATCACTTCAATGCCTCTGTCCCTGACCCTTGATCTATGGACCAAAGTCCGCTTAAGGGCTCAGAATGTTTCTTTTTCAGTAAAACGCTGGACCTGGCAGACTCTGTGTGCCTCAGAATGGCCCACCTTTGGATTCGGATGGCCCCTAGAAGGATCTTTCTACTTCCCACTAATTTAAAAAGACAGAGATATTGTCTTACAGCCAGGGCCACATAGCCATACTGATAAACAGGAATATACCTTAACTTGGCAGGACCTCTGCAAATCTCCTCTTCCATGGGTGAAGCCTTTCCTTGCTGTGTCCCCGTTCCTAATCCTTCCCCCACGATCTCTCAACCCCTCTGCTCCTCCTCCTCCTCCACCCTCTGTTCTCCCTGAGTCACAAGATTTGACTCTACTGGACTCTCGTCGCCCTCCTTATATTCTACCCTTGTCCCACAACCCCCAACACCCTCTAAGTGATTCTCCAGCTGCTGACTCAGCCTCTCCGCAATTGGAGGACGCTAAGCCAGCCCAGGGCCCTCCAGATAACTCCCCTGCGTCACACACAGCCCCTCCTCCCCTGGAGGAAGCTGGACTTGCTAAAGGAACTCGCCGGTGGCAAATGATTGAAAACCCTGGAACTCCCGTGTTGCTTCCCTCCATCCCTAAGGGCCAATGATTGACGATGGCCATGGGGAAATAAATGGAAGCCTACGAGTATTGGCCTTCTCCTCTTCAGACCTATATAAATGGAAAAATAACAATCCCCCTTTTACCGAGGACCCAACCTGGCTCTCAGGTCTGGTGAAGTCATTGATGTTTTCACACCAACCTACTTGGGATGACTGCCAACAACTCCTAGGGACTCTCTTCATGACAGAGGAACAAAAGAGAATCCTCCTAGAGGCTAGAAAAAAGTATCCTCGGACCAAATGCGTGACCGACACAACTTCCCAACATATTCAAAGCCGGCTTTCTCTTGAAACGACCCAACTGGGACCCCAACACCTTTGAAGGTAGGGAGCATCTGTCCACTTATCGCCGGGCTCTAATAGTGGGTATCTTAGTGGCCGCCAGGTGAACAACTAATTTGGCCAAGGTAAGAGAGATTATTTAAGGGCCTGATGAATCTCCCTGTATGTTCCTAGAGATAATTATGGAGGCATATAAGAGACATACTCCTTTCAATCCTCAGGCAGAGGATCAAAAGGCATCTGTCACAATGGCCTTTTTTGGGAAAGCTGCCCTGGATATTAAAAGAAAGTTACAATGCTTAGATGGATTACAAGATATGACTTTGAGGGATTTAGTCAGAGAACCCGAGAAGGTATACTTTAAGAGAGAAACTGAGGAAGAGAAGGGAGCTGAGTGAGGATAAAAGAAACAAAAGACAGACTAAGGCATTGACTAAGGTCCTGGTCACAACAACAAATAGGCCAGAAACTAAGAAACAGAGAGACAGGAAGGGATACCTGGGCACACACTAGAGGCCACCCCTGGCCTCAGATCAATGTGCCTACTCTAAAGAAAAAGGACACTGGGCCAAAGAGTGCCCTAGAAAGAGACAGCCATGCCAGCCAGATATTCTGACTCTGGAGGAATACTAAGAAAGTCCGGGCTCAGATCCTCTCCCTGACCTCAAGGTTACTTTTGAAGTGGAGGGGAACACAATAAACTTTGAAGTAGATACAGGGGCAATATACTCAGCCCATAAGGCCCATTGGGCCCTCTACCGAATAAAAGGTCTCTAATTCAAGAGTCTAACAGAAGTAAATATCGGGCTTTGACAACTAAGAGGACCATGGACCAGGGAAAAGGAAAAATCCATCACTCCTTCCTAGTAATCCCAGAATGCCTGGCCCCATTGATGGGCAGAGTTCTGCTCACCAAGCTCTGGGCCAAAATAACTTTTAACCCTGAAGGCCCCCAAGTGGAATTTTTTAATCCTTCAGTAACTACTCCTATAATCATGGCTCTAACTATGTCAGTAGCAAATGTTTATCAACTCACTCACCTTTGTTCAAAGAAACTGCATTCATTCGTGAAGGATCAAGAACACAGTTTTCCACTAACCTACTCACAGCAAAAGGAAATAACTGAATGGGTAACAAAAGCCTGTCAGGTCCATTAATTGGTTAAAGCTTACACTTCCAAGCTTCCTGCAGGAAAGCACCTATGAGGAACCAGACGAGGACAATTCTGGGAAGTGGACTTTACTGAAATTAAGCCAGTAAGGTATGGACTTAAATAACTCCTAGTCTTTGAACATACATTTTCAGGATGTATTGAAGCCTTCCCCACACACAAAAAAAAAAAGAAATAAAAAAGAAGAAAAAAGAAACATTGCAAATGGTTGTAAAGAAGATCCTGGAAGATATTTATTCTCCCCTTGACGACCAGTAGTCTTAACCCTCATCAGCCCCTTAAGCTGCGATGGCTGATCACAAATCCTACTGGACACGATGTATGGCCTATCTCGAATACAGCCAGCTTACGAACCTGGTGGCCATCTCTCCACCCAGTCATTTGTCAGCTGGCTATAGGTCTTTCCTATTGGGATATCCCTGATTAACAGGATCCCACTAAAATTCCATTAAATCCCTTCCGTACCATAGATAATGGAAACAAACATTATAGATGTAGGGACACGTGAGCCAGATGCAGGTTGGCTAGCCTAGATTACTATGTTTGCCCGGCAGACTATCAAAGCCACAAACAGTCACGGCTGTGGGGGGGGAGAGCAGACTTCTATTGTAAGTCATGGGGATGTGAGCATACAGGGACTGTCAGATGGAACCCAAACTCCTCATCAAATTCTGTACACAGCATTGGCCATATTACGAATTAGATAACCAAAACCGATGGCCCCCAGAGGGGTCTCTAGATCCTCAAATTCTGTGTGACCTTTTTAACTTCTGCAAGTGCTCAAAAGGGTGAAAGGAGATTCCGCTATGTGGAGGCCTTCTCTCTCCTTTGCTCACATCCTGAACTATGCTTCTCCAATAGATGCTCACCCTCAGCCCTGTGCTCCAGACTCTCTGCTGTCACTCCCACCTCAGCAACTTGATTTCTCCCCTCCAATATCTAGATCAAAAACCCAAATCTCGACTGGTTCTCAGACCATTGCTCCCTTGCTGAGGTTGCAGGTACTGAGGTACCACTCCATTCACTCACTCCTCTCCTCTCCTGTCAGTGCCCGCACCGGGTCCCACCAAGTCCTCTTACCACCTAATGCAAAGCTCAAACCCGCTGAGAAGAATCCTCAGACCCTAATACAAGATGTAATGAAAATGGCCTTTAATGTTGCTTTGTCATCACTAAAAACAGGTTACTAAGAATTTAAAGTCCCTCACAGGCTTTTTGGAATCTCACTCCCGTCTCCCCCTCTGTTCTATCTGTTCTACTGCTCAAGTTTTTGTTGCTATTAAGATCCCAAAGCCCTCTCCCAATATTCTTTTACATCTCTCCTTCCTCATTCTCAGATCCACAGAGCTGCTCTTATCCCTGCCTTCCAAATTGTCCCCCTCTGTACCAGGCCCACAGAAAAGTCTTAACTGACCTTCTCCAGAAGTCTTCACCATGGCTGATTTAGGACTTTCAGCAAAAGAGTCCCGATAAAAGAGTTCACTGTAGATAAACTTCCTATTTTTGTGTTGCCCTGGTCTCCTTGGCAACTGGCTAAAAAATTCAGCACTCCTGATCTAGACACACCCTTACTAGTTTTTCACAAAATATTTGAAAAAAAGTCCTCTGGCCTTGAGCTGGGGCTTCACAGAGATGGCTACATTTCTAAGATAAAGAAGTTACAAACTGGGCTGTATGGAAACAGCTGGAAGGGGGAAAAAAAGAAAGGGAAGACACCCCCACCCAGGTGTCCTTGAAAAGTTAACTTGCCCAAACTGAGGAAAAAACAGAAGCAAAAACTGCTTTTTGTGAACTTCTGCAGACTGTGAACTTCTGAGCCCCTTCCCTTACGTGTTGGGTACAAAATTCTGAAACTACGTAACTTGGGTTTCAGGGGATTAATTGATCACAACAGAAGCAATGCCCTCTGAATCTGGTTGAAACCAAAAAAGACTGTTTCCGTGTCTTTGGTGCTATCTTAGGTGCCTTGCCTTGTCCGTCCCTACAACAGTATAATTCTATATACTTAAACATTGTTTATGTTTTCATGAAATGGTCAACAGATGTGATTAATTGTGAAATGGTGCAGATGTTTCCCAGAGTGCTCTATCATGACGCAGGTTCATCTGAAGATCAAAGAGGGGGACATACAACCCGGTTCCGCTGGGAACATATGTCCCTCACCTTAGCCATTCTATTACGAATAGGAGTTGCTGCAGGGTTGGGCACAAGAACCACTGCTCTGGTCCATGGGACACAACAAGTGACCCAATTAGAAGCAGCAATAGATCAAAACTTAAAGATTTTAGAAACCTCCATCACAGCTTTGCAGGAATCTTTAACCTTTCTCTCTGAAGTTGTTTTACAGAACAGTCGAGGGTTGGACCTCCTTTTCATGACAGAGGGGGGCCTTGTGCTTCATTGAGGGAAGAATGTTGTTTTTATGTCGACAATACTGGAGTTGTAAAAAAATCTATGAGTAAATTAAAAAGATGCCTTGAAGAGCAACAACGAGAGAGAGAGGCACAAAAAGGGTAGTTTGAGTCTTTTTTTACACAGTCCCCCTGGTTAATTACGTTTTTATCAACCCTGGCCGGTCCAATAATAATCCTCATAGTATTACTAACTATAAAACCCTGTTTCCTCAACCATGTAATTTCTTTTCTCCAAGCTCAAATTGGAAAAATTAAAATTATGGTAATACCCCACTAGCAGACATAGAATGTGACACCCCACAAAGATCACTTTTATGATTAAAAGTAGCCAGAAAAAGAAGTGGGGAATGAAAGGTTAATAAAATATGTACTTGTCACTTCCTGTTTTTCTGTACACTTAACGAAACACTGTTGAAATCTTGAGAACTCTTTGCTAATCTTGTTGCCAGAATGTGCTGTCCCCAATTGCCAAACTGCAGAATCTACTCCCTCACCCGGTTGAATAGAAACCTGAACTGTACTTGGATCATTGAATGTAGAAGAGAACATCCATTCAAAAAGTTATAGTCAGTTGGATTAGAAAGATAGTCGGTAAGTTTAGGAAGAAAAGTGAGTATAGGATTTGGAACAAAAGTTCTTTAGCAATAGGGTTTTGGTTAGAGAGTCAATGTAAATGTCAACACAAGTGAAGAGTCAGTCACAATGATGCACAGGGCAAAATATGTAGGAAAGCAGATATCAATAGAGACATTAGGAAATCAGGAAAAGAATAAAGTGAGTGACGGGATTAGATATTTTCAACAGGGTTGAGGATGAATATGTGAGCTTAGGATAAAACAAATATGAAGTCAACAATAGGATTGACATTTGATAGCATTAGCGTAGCCCAAGACAGTGTCCAAAATAAGCTCTGTTGCCCCTCATTTGCCTAAATTCCCAGTGGCCTGTACACCCTTCCTGTGTACCAGGAGTGATCAAATAGGCCTGCACTTAATACTGCTCTGCTTCTCCAATTTGAGTCCTACTGAGTGTCGGGTACAGATTCTTTATGTGAATTGGAAAGATGAGAAAACTCAAGCACCTATTGGATAGCCTCTGAATAGATTTGAAGAACTAATTTGACCCAAAAGATCCCTATTCTCACTTGATGGAATTCAGGAACCTTACAGAGGAAGGCAAAATACTTCATCAACAATGACTGCTCTTTTTGCCATTTTGGATTTTATGTACCCATGGGATCTTTCTTTAGATCCATCAGGTGCTGAGAATCTAAGTCAAAGAATCACACTGGGCCAAGAGGCTGATTCACACTCATCTCTTTCCAAATCAATTAAGGAAAGAGCCAAAGGTAAAGCATATTCATTTCCATTTGAAAAATCTTTCCTTCAGGATTCACAAAGGGTTGGCCTGAGACAAAGACCTTCCTGACTCTCAGGGCAACAGAACAATAGGTAAGCAAATGGCCCAAAGCAGGGATTCTCCACTGAGACTTTACTGGTCACACTGATATCTGAGTTTTCTGAGATGCTCGCCATTCCATTCAGCTATCCAGTACATGGCCATGTCACAGAGCTTGGAGGTAGTACATATCTTGGACACAAAACCATGAGCCTATTCTGGAGATTGGCCATAATTCAGGAAGAAAACAGCAACTTAGGAAGGTAGCAGGTATCGCCCATCAATAAGGCAAGCCACAGTCAATTCACAAATTGTGCTGGATGAATGCTGGGAAGCTTTCTATGAGACAGGACACATCCATTGATGCATTCTCTTTTCTAATGTCTACAACCACGGACACAGTGGGATACACAGACATAGAAACACTTGCATTGTCAAACGACTTACTAGAAACAGTTCACTCCAAACCAAACAAACTGCCTTTTCTACCTATTCTCAGAACATGAGACAAAACCACAAACCCACACCCGCAATGGCACCTCCTTCCCCCAAATAGGTCTGTGACTCTCCGGAGTGTGCTCTGACTGATGGGCCATACTATGATCCTCCGAAATGGCCTGCCCTGTCTCAGATCTGATCTTCTTGGCCAACAATGTGAAGTTGTTAGAAGCCAGGAGTGAGCCACTATCTGCTTTCTCAGGAAGAGCCCCTCTTCTGAGTTTTCCTGGCATTTGGCCATCCTCACATCAGTAGGTATCAAGAAAGACTGACTCTGTCCTTTGTAAATCCAAAAAAGTGAGACCACTGGGACTAGAACTGGGACTGGCTCTGGGTGCCTGGCTTTCTGTATACCAAGTTCAGAGAGTTCCATCACCAAGGAGGTGAGATGAGATCACTTCCTTCAGGAACTGAATGAGATCACTGCCTTGGCAACCACTTTGTCATAACAATTGCTCCCAACGGTCCCATGAGATGAGGGCTGCCCCTACTTCCTGTGACACTTTCACAAGTTAAAATGGTATATCACCCGTAGGCAAAAGGGAACAGCTCTCCACACAGGCCGGGTTGGTCCATCTTCTCTACATTAAGAAGAGATAGGCTCATTCTGATGCAACCCTTAATCCTGACCAGGTTGTTTGCCATGGAAGATGATTTTTGCTCTCTCAGGTCTTACATAGCTGCCTACATCTACTCCAGAGATCATTTCTGCATGGAGCTCTGAGGTTCTCAACAGATGGAAGATCCACTGCATTCCTGTATTGTAAGACCAACACTGTCCCTGCTCTTCAGTAAACATAGATGTGAATTGGAGTCATGAGAAAACCCACGAACCTATGGGATAGCCTCTGCAGGGCTTTAAAGAATTCACTTGACCCAAATGATCCCTATTCTCACTTAATGGAGGTCAGGAACCTTACAGACGAAGGCAAGAGACTCTATCCACCATGACAGTTCTTTTGTCCATTTTGGTTTTGGATGCACACATGGGATTTTTCTTTAGACCCATCATGTACTGTGAATGTAAGCCACAGCCTCACATAGGGCCAAGAGGCTGATTCAGACACATCCATTTCCAAAGCAATTAACCGAAGAGGCACAGGTAATGACCATTCAATTCCATTTGAAAACTATTTTCTTCAGGCTTCACAAAGTGTGGCCTGAGGCAAAGACCTTCCTGACATTCAGGGCAACAGAATAGGTAAGCAAAAGGCCCAAAGCAGGGTTTCTCCACTGAGACTTTCTTGGGCATACTGATATCTGAGTTTTCTGAGATACTCACCATTCCCATCAGCTATCCAGTACATGGCCATGTCACAGAGATGGAGGTGGTACATATCTTGGACACAAAATCATGAGCGTATTCTGGAGAGTGTCCAGAATTCAGGAAGAAAACAGGAATTTAGAGAGATGGCAGGAATTGCCCATCCATACGGCAAGCTGCAGTCCATTCATAAATTGCACAGGATGAATGCTTTGAAGCTTTCTCGTAGACAGGACACATCCATTGATGCATTCTCTTTTCTACTGTCTAAAATCACGGACACAGTATGATATATAGACACAGAAACACTCACGTTGTCAAAGGACTTACTAGAAACAGTTCACTCCAAAACAAACAAACCAGCTTTCCTAACTATTCTCAGAACATGAGACAAAACCACAAACTCACACTCACACCCAAAATGGTACCTCTTTCCCCCAAGTAGGTCTGTGTCTATCCGGAGTGTCCTCTGACTTGTGGGCCATACTATGTTCCCCAAAAATGGCGTGTCCTGTCTTCAATCTGGTCTCTTTAGCCAACTCTGTGAAGTTGTCAGGAGCCCGTGGTGAGAAACTACCTGCTTTCTCTGGAAAGGCCAGTCTTCATAGTATCCAGGCATTTGACTGTCCTCACATCTTTAGGTACCAAGAAAGAGTGACTCTGTCTTGTTAAATCCAAACAAGTGAGCCCACTGGGACATGGAGTGGGTTTGACTCTGTGTGCCTGGTTTCCTGGATCCCAAGATCACAGACTTTCATCACCAATAATGTAAGGTGAGGTCACTTCCTTCAAGAACTGAATGAAGTCACTGCCTTGGAAACCACTTTGTTTTAACAGTTGCTTCCAAGGTTCTCAAAAGATGGAGTCTGCCTCTACTTGCTGTGACTCATTCATAAGTTAGAATGGTATATCAACCATAGGCACCTGGGAACAGCTCTCCACACAGCCATGGTTTGGTCCATCTTCTCTACATTAGGAAGAGAGAGGCTGATTCAGACACATCCCTTCAACCTGACCAGGTTGTTTGCCATGGAAGATGACTTTTGCTCTCTCAAATCCTTCATACCTGCCTACACCTTCTCCAGGGATTATTTCTGCAGGGACTTTTGAGGTTCTCAGCTGGTGGATGATACCCTACCTTCCTGGATTTTAAGACCAACTCTGTCCCTGCTCTTCTGTAAAGTGAGATTGAGGGAACAGTGTATGGTTAGTGTTAATAGCATGTTCGATTTGGGTTAGGAGTCATTCTGCTGGATGAATTATGGTATTGGGAACCTGTGATATTTATAACAATATAAATGTGAAATATATGTATGAGAACAGAGATCTAGGAAAGATTTGAAGCCCAGAAAGGCATTGGGCCCTTGATTGGTATACTTAGATTGAATCATGTTCTGCACCGAGGTCTCAGATAAATCGATATACAATGGCATAGGACCCTATACCTCGGATGATTGAAAGTAGAAGAGAACATCCAGTCAAAAGGGATAGTCTGTAGGATTAGGAAGATAGTAAGTAGGTTTAGGAAGAAGAGTGAGTCTCGGAGTTGGACCAAAAGTTCTTTAGCAATTGGTTTTCAGTTAGAGGGTGAATGTAAATGTCAGCACATGTGAAGAGACAGTCACAATGATGAACTGGGAAAAATATGTAGGAAAGCAGATATCAATAGGGGCATTAGGAAATCAGGAAACGTATAAAGTGAGTGATAGGATTAGATATTTTCAAAAGGCTTGAGGTTAAATATATAATCTTAGGAAGAAACAAATATGTAGTAACCAATAGGATTGACATTTGAGAGCAGTAGGCACCCTGGACATAGATGCTTTTAGTAATCCATGGTCACTTCCCATTTAGGCTTTGGTACAATCATATGTGTGACCTTTGCATTTTGTGTACAGAATACTACTGTGGTAAAATGTATATGTAGATCAGGTGACATGAGTATTTCTTGCACCATAAAGGGGAGTAATATTCTGGAAACTTATAAATTAGTACTGGGGATACAAATAGGTGTACCTTGTGTTGATGATTATTGAGATGATGCATGAATAGACCATATTGTGAATAAAGTATGTAACTGGATACAACATTAAATAATGGTTTGAGTTTGCATCTGAAAATATATTGGAAATCTTATATTGATATATATACCATCATTCCAACGAGTTATATATGCAATGGTATTATTAGGGTTACGGTTTATCGTGAAGAGTGAGTTTTGCTTCAAAAATGATTATGGAATCGAAAATAATGTGTTTAGAAAGAAGTCTAGTGAAAAGACCAGTAAAGAAACATGGAGGAATACATGTGTTCTGAAGTAGTAAGTAATTGAAAGTGAACCAAATGCCAAAAAAATTTGTGAAGTTGTGGATGAAAAAATACATCCTATGATGTCCATAAACTGAAGAAATAGTAATGTACCAGTGTTGAGTAAAAATGAACTTCAAATTACACATCATGTCCCATAGCAATCTACTTGCATTAATGTTAAACTGGGTCAGTTACTGTAGAAATATTAGGATTTTTAAGCACCATCCACTGAACTTAGTTTTCAGTAGTAGGAAACCAAAATATATTTCAGGTGTATGAATATTACTGAGAATAATCTTGTGAAAATTTGAATTTAAATGAACATAAATGAATATGAATGAATTTAGGGAGTGTATAATAAGACACATATTTTTCATATTTTTTTAAAATCTGGAGAATACACACACACACACACACACACACACGCACACACACACACATTAATATTTAGCAATATATATGCCAATCGATATTCATCATGAAATATAATTCATTCACAAATCCAAAAATAGTCATTTTACTGAACATGGATTTATGTATAGTGTTTTTCACTAGGAAGCTCACCCATAGGTGGAATTTTCAGTTCCATCATTATTTAGGGAAAGTCATCTCTTCTCACAATTTTTATATTCCAAAGCCAGTGATCTTTCAAGAATGTACGTGTGATACCAGGTAGGATATTGTATATGCATAAAAAAATTACATGTGCTGAATAGGATACAGAGAAAGGGAGACAGGAATTTACATATGTGATAACTTTAAAAAATCATGGAGAAATATTAAAATGAAAAGTTTACTAAATTTAAAACACATACTCTTGATAAAGCAGAAGACAAATACAAATATACACCATGCTTCCTATGAAAGGACTGTACTTCTATTCAGTTAGGTTTTTTTTTTTCTCCATGATATTAGGATTAGTAGTCAGAGTCTAGTAGGGTATGGGTTAGTGTCAGGGATTCAGTATTTCAAATGGAAAATAGGAAAATGAATCTAATGTGTATGCAAACATGTGATACACAAAAATCTTCCCTCTCTTATGCAGAACAATGCCTTGACATAACCATCGCTAAAAGTAAGACACAATTAGAGGAGAGGAGTTAGAAAACCTGTGAATACATATGTGGAATAAAAAATGGTCAGGAGTTCACAACACTGGAGGTGGTAAAAGAGTTTACAAAAGTATGGGAGAGGGTAAACACTCCAGAAACATGGAGCTGTGCTGACCTAAAGACTTATTGAGAAACTTCCTCTGAGGTTAGGCACAAGAAATATATGTATGGCAATATGTAAATCAATGGTTCTGCAACTGATATGATTCTGCAATCTGTATATGGAGTAAAAATGGGAGCTCATATCCCACTTGAATCAATGTGTGAAATATGATATATCAAGAAGTATGTAATGTTTTGAACAACCTACAATGAAAATTAATTAAAAAAAGAAAAAGAAATATATGTAATTGTCAGGAGATTTAGCTTCGTTTATAGTGACACTAAAAATCTGGGTCTGCATCTATGTGACCTGGAGGACATGGTTCTTTATTTTGTAATGAACATGAGGCAGCAGGTCTGAATTCTCCCTTTGTAGGTAAACTGTTGCCACTGGGAGCTAAGTGTCTTCCCGTGTGGTCTGTGAAGCCATTTGGTCATCCTCCACTTTTCAGGGTGTTTCTTACTGCTGCACTGGGAATTTGGTATTTGCTTCACGAAATACAATATGTTCAACTGGGACACAATGCTGGAGGGAGTTCTGTCATGTGTGGTTGGTCAGGGTCGGAAAGAGAATGTACGAACCAGGCTTCTATCCCACATAGCTTTCCCCTTGACTATAGCAACCTGATTCTGAACATTGCCCTGAAACCTCTACATATAACAAGATGCCTTTACATATAAAGGTCTGCTGCCTGCACCATGTCAGTCGCAAGTTTTGGAAGCCAATGGAAGATCCAGGTGGTCCTACCAAAAATATTTATTTACACACCTACAGTCCACTGCTCTACACCCACTACCCAGCAGGCTCCAACTTACTGGCATTTCTGTTCTACACCATTTTCACGAAACTCAGTCAATCAAGGCACTGTTTGTTATACTCATGATCAGCAACAGGATATCTAAAGGTTATCCAGTGCCACCTGGTCATGGGGATTTCAAAAATTTCATGGTATTAATCTAGTCATTTTTCAAGGATGAAGTTGGAGGCACTGTGGGTTTCATTTAATTCAGGAACCATTAAATGGTGAGGAAGCTCATTTCAATGAAAGCTCTGGAGAACACTCACAGGCAAGCCTTCCCAAAGAGTGGCCAAAAGGACACATGAATCCAGGCCCATTGAGGTATACAATGTGAGGTCCATGTGTGTTTGGACTCTCAACTATGGCTACCAAGTCTTTAAGAATTAAATCATGTGATATCCTGGCTCAGAATCCCTGAGCTCTGTGGAAAGCCATCCTGGGCCTAGATCTCAGTTTCCAAAACCGATTCTCATGCGTGGTCTCCTAAAATCCCAACACTATTCATGGCAATACTTCTCTGAGGTCAGTTCCAGAACTCAGTCTCTAAGGGGAATCACACCAGAGTTCAAGCCCTGGTGGACCCAGTCATCTCTTCCAACTACCACACAAATTACCACAATTAAAACAAGAACCCTCCCATATGGCCCTCATCTTCTTTCATATAGACACTCATCATAATCTGGCTGGAGGATTCCATGAGGGGCGCAGACCAAGACAGTGTCCCAAATAAGCTCCTTTGCCCCTCATTTGCCTAAAGTCAAGGTGGCCTGGACACCCATCCTGTGAACCAAAAGTGATCAAATAGGCCTGCCATTAATACCGCTCCAATTTGAGGACTACTGTCTGTGGGATTTAGATTCTTTATGTGAATTTTAGTCATGAGAAAACCCAAGCACAATGGGCTATCCTCTGCAGGTTTTGTAGAACTCTTTTGACCCAAAGGATCCCATTCTCACTTGATGGAGGTCAGGAACCTTACAGAGGAAGTCGAGAGACTTCATCCCAATAATTGTTCTTTTGGCGAATTTTCTTTTGGATGCACACATGGTAACTTTCTTTAGATCCATCAGGTGCTGAGAATCTAAGCCACAGCCACACACAGGGCAAAGGGCCTGATTCAGACACATCCCTTTCCAAAGCAATTAAGGAAAGTGCCACAGGTATGCCCATTCATTTCCATTTGAAAACTGTTTTCTTCAGGCTTCACAAAGGGGTGGCCTGAGGCAAAGACCTTCCTGACATTCAGGGCAACAGAACAATAGGTAAGCAAAAGGCCCAAAGCAGGATTTCTCCTCTGAGACTTTCCTCGTCACACTGATATCTGAGTTTTCTGAGATGCTCGCCATCACCTACAGCTATCCAGTACATGGACATGTCACAGAGCTTGGAGGTGGGACATATCTTGGACACAAAACCATGGGCCTATTCTTGAGATTGGCCGGAATTCAGGACGAAAATAGAAACTTAGGAAGGTAGCAGGTGTTGCTCATCGATAAGGCAAGCTACAGTCCATTCATAAACGGGGCAATATGAATGCTGAGAAGCTTTCTACTAGACACGACACATCCATTGATGAATTCTCTTTTCTAATGTCTACAACCACGGAAACAGTAGAATACACAGACATAGAAACACTCGCCCTGTGAAAAGACTTACTAGAAACAGACCACTTCAAATGAAACAAACCGACTGTCCTACCTATTCTCAGAAAATGAGACAAAACCACAAACCCACAACCACACCCACAAAGGCACCTCCTTCCCCTAAGTAGGTCTGTGAATATCCAGAGTGTCCTCTGACTTGTGGGCCATAATATGTTCCCCCAAAATGGCCTTTCCTGTCTCAGATCTTGTCTCCTTGGCCAACTCTGTGAACTTCTTAGGAGCCAACGGTGAGCAACTACCTGCTTTCTCATGAAAAACCCTGCATCCGAGCTTTCCTGGCATTTGGCCTTCGTCACATCTGTAGGTACCAAAAAATACTGACCCTGTCCTTGGTAAATCCAAACAAGTGAGACCACTGGGACTGGGACTTGGATTGGCTCTGTGTGCCTGGCTTCCTGGATCCCACGTTCAGAGAGTTCCATCACCAAGAAAGTGAGGTGAGGTCACTTCCTTCCTGAACTGAATGAGGGCACTGTCTTGGCAGCCACTTTGTCCTAACTGTTGCTTCCAAGGGTCCCAAGAGATTGAGGCTGCCCCTACTTCCTGTGACATTTTCACAAGTTAGAATGGTATATCAACCAAAGGCACCCAGGAATAGATCTCCACACAGGCCTGGTTTGGTCCATGATCTCTACATTAAAAAAAATCTGATTCAGACACAACCTTTTATCCTGACCGGGTTGTTTGCCATGGAAGATGACTTTTGGTCTCTCAGGTCCTTTATTGCTTCCTACATCTTCTCCAGGGATCATTTCTGCATGGACCTTTGAGGTTCTCAGCAGGTGGAAGTTTTTCTGTATTGTAATATCAACTCCTTCCCTGCTCTTCTGTAAAGTTAGATTGAGGGAACAGTGTCTGGTTATGGTTAAAAACATGATCGATTTGGGTTAGAAATCATTTTGCTGGATGAATGATCGTATTGAGAACTTGCTATGTGTAGAAGAATATATAGGTGAAATATATGTATGAAAAAAGAAATCTAAGTCTGATTTGAAGCCCAGAAGGGCATTGGGCCCTTGATAGGGATACGTGGTGTTGAATTACGTTCTGCAGAGTTGTCTCAGATAAATCGATATACAATGGCATAGCACCTTGTACGTTGCATGAATTAATGTAGAAGGAACATCAAGTCAAAAAGGCATAGTCGGTAGTGAGAGGTTAATAAAATTAATAAAATAGGTACTTGTCACTTCCTGTTTTTCTGTATGCTTAACAAAACACTTTTGAAATCGTGAGAAATGTTTGCTAATCTTGTTCTAGAATGTACTGTTCCCAACAGCCGAACTGCAGAATGTACTCCCTCACTCGGTGTCATGCAAACCGCCCACTCGCCCTTACCCATCACTAAACTTCCCTCTCTTCCCTCTCCAAGGAAAGTATATAAGCTCTGCTTAAGCTGTTCTCAGAGGTCTCTGCTCTATTTAATTTAGCTCTGAGCTCCAGCATGCTGGACCACAAATAAACCCTTTGCTGTTGCATGAGACAGTCTCTTGATAGTATCTTCCTCTGACACTCGCCTGACCTTTACATATTGAGGTTCCACTGAGTTCCAGCAGTGGCGGACGAGAGACCCCAACGGGCTCCTCTCGGAGCAAGTAAGGCGCCTCTTTCTGGTTTCAGGTTTCTTGTTAGGGCTTGGCAAAATTGCTGGCGATGAAGAGCCTGGGCTCTCTCCGACGGTGGCTGAGAGACGTGTCACAGAGACAAAGGGCACCTCTCTGGAGGACCCCGCAGAGAACTCGGGAAATCAAGGAACAATAGTCTTCTCGACTCAGTGATATTTTCTTTTAGATTCGTTATTGCCATACCATTGGGTTTTGCCGGCTACTCATTCCTGGTCTCAGTGTTGGACGTTCATTGCCTGTCTTTATGGTCTTGTCTTATCTGTGTCGTGTGTCCTTGCTTTTACTGTTTGTGGAACTTTCATTATGGAACAGAGCACGTCAATGCCTCTGTCCCTGACCCTTGATCACTGGACCAAAGTCCGCTTAAGGGCTCAGAATCTTTCTTTTTTTAGTAAAACGCTGGACCTGGCAGAATCTCTGTGCCTCAGAATGGCCCATCTTTGGAGTCGTATGGCCCCTAGAAGGATCTTTCTACTTCCCACTAATTTAAAAAGTCAGAGGTATTGTCTTTCAGCCAGCGCCACATAGCCATCCGGATCAACAGCCATATATCTTAACTTGGCAGGACCTCTGCAAATCTCCTCCTCCATGGGTGAAGCCTTTCCTTGCCCCTACCTCTGCTCCTACTCCTTCCCCCATGATCTCTCAAACCCTCTCAACCTCCTCCTCCTCCACCCTCTGTTCTCCCTGAGACACAGATTTGACTCTACTGGACTCTTCTCCCCCTCCTTATCCCCTGCCCTCGTCCCCTAACACACAACACACTCTAAGTGATTCCGCTGCTGCTGACTAAGCCTCTCTACCATTGGAGGAAGCTAAGCCGGTAATAGGATCTGACAATGGACCGATGTTCATGGCCCAGGTAAGTCAGGGGTTAGCCAGGAACCTGGGGATTAATTGGAAGTTAAATTGTGCTTATAGACCACAGAGTTCAAGACAAGTAGAAAGAATGAATAGAACCATTAAAGAGACCTTAACGAAATTAAGCTTAGAGACCAGCATAGGATTGGACTATGCTCCTGCCTTATGCAATGTTTCATGCAAGAAAAAATCCCTTACTTTCTTTGAGTAACCTTACCACGTGTGAAATTCTTTATGGTGGCCCTCCTCCAGTCGGGGACCTAAGCCCAACTGTAAGACCTAAAGATCCTTTCCACACCCCCTTGCTTGACAGACTTAAAGATCTTGAAAGAACTCAGTAATACCTGTGAAAACAGCTGGCCACTGCCTACCCAACTGGGAACCAGGGGATTCCACATCCATATCAAGTAAGAGATTTCATCTATGTAAGATGATATCAGGTGTCATCCCTGGTACCCCGCTGAAAAGGACCATACCAGGTGCTATTATAACACCTACAGTGGTAAACGTAAACAGAATCACTTCCAGGATCCATACCTCTCATCTCAAGCCTGCTCCCTGTACAGAATCTTTCTGGAAACTGAAAAAGACTGGTAACAGTTTCAAATTGTGTATTCGCAATGTGAATAAGGTTATATACTCTCCCCTTGGCTACAAGTAGTCCTAACCCTCATCAGCCCATTAAGCAGTGATGGCTGATCACAAATCCTACTGGAAAAGAAGTATAGTCTATCTCGCATACAGCCCCCTTAGGGACCAGGTGGCCATCTCTCCACCCAGACATTTGTTAGCTGGCTATAGGTATTTCCTATTGTGATATCACTGATGAAGAGGATCCCACTAAAATACCATTAAATCCCTTCTGTACCATAGATAATGGAAACAAACATTATGGATGTAGGGACACGCGAGCCAGATGCAGGTTGGCTAGTCTAGATTACCAAGTTTGCCTGGCAGACTATCAAAGCCACAAAGAGTACTGGCTGTGTGGGGGAAAAGCCGACTTTTTCTGTATGTCATGGGAATGTGTGCATACAGGGGCTGCCTGATGGAACCCCAATTCTTCATCAAATTCAGTACACAGCATTGGCCACATTACCAATTAGACAACCAAAAACTATGGCACCCAGAGGGGTCTCTAGATCCTCAAATTTTGCGTGACCTTTTTGACTTCTGCAAGTGCTCAAAAGAGTGAAAGGAAATTCCCCTATGTGGAAGCCTTTTCCCTCCTTCACTCACATCCTGAACTATGCTTCTCCAATAGATCATTATCCTCAGCCTTCTGCTCCAGACCCTCTGATGTCACTCCCATCTCAGCAACTTGATTTCTCCCCTCCAA
The DNA here is from genome assembly GCF_048772815.1 of Callospermophilus lateralis. Classification (NCBI taxonomy): domain Eukaryota; kingdom Metazoa; phylum Chordata; class Mammalia; order Rodentia; family Sciuridae; genus Callospermophilus; species Callospermophilus lateralis. Next base: position 67,145 of record NW_027516305.1, read on the forward strand.
TAACTAGATCAGAAACCCAAAGCTTCGCCAGTTCTCTGACCATTGCCCCCTTGCTGAGGTAGCAGGTACATAGGTACCGCTCCACCGACTCATTCCTCTCATCTCCTGTCAGTGCCCTCACCGGGTCCCACCAGGTCCTCTTACCAGCTAACCCAATGCTCAAACGAGCTGAGGAGAGCCCTGAGACCCTTATCCAAGATGTAATATAATTGGCCTTTAAAGTTGCTTTGTCATCACTGAAAACAGGTTACTAAAATTTAAAGTCCCTCACAGGATTTTGGGATCCTCACTCCCGTCTTTCACTCTGCTCTACCTGATCTACTGCTCAAGTTTTCTGCTAGGAAATTCCCAATACACTTTCGCATTATTCTTTTACATCTCTCTTTTCCCTCATTCTCAGATCCTCGGAGGTGCTCTCAGCCCCAACTTCCCCGTCTTTCCCCCTCTGTACCAGGTCCACAGAAAAGTCTTAAATGACCTTCTTCAGAAGTCTTCACCATGGCTGAGTTTTCAACTTTCAGCCAAACAGTCCCAATAAAGACTTTAATGTAGATAAACATTCTCTTTTGTATTGCCCTGTTCTACTTGGCCACTGGCTAAAAATCTCAGTACTTCTAAGCTAGACAACCCCTAACTAGTTTTTCACAAAATATGTGAACAAGTCCTCTGGCCTTCAGCTGGGGCTTCACAGAGATGGCTACATTTCTAAGATAAAGAAATTACCAACCGGGCTCCATGGTAACAGCTGGCAGGGGGAAAATAAGAAAGGGAAGAAAAAGCTCTCCTCCTCCCAGGTGACCTTGAAAAGTTAACTTGCCCAGAACAGAAGGAAAAACAGAAACAAATACTGCTTTTTTAAACTTCTGAAGACTGTGAACTTCTGAGCCCCATCCCTTATATGTTGGGTACAAATTTCTGAAACTACCTAAACTTGAGTTTCAGGGGATTAATTGATTACAATAGAAGCAATGCCCTCTGAATCTGGTTGCAACCAAATAGGACTGTTTCCCTCTCTTGAGTGCTATCTTAGGTGCCTTGCTTTGTCAGTGCCTACAACAGCATAATTCTATATACTTAAACATCGTTTATGTTTTCATGAAATGATCAAGATATGTGATAAATTGTGTAATGGTGCAGATGTTTCCCAGAGTGCTCTATCATGACGCAGGTTCATTTGAGGATCAAATAGGGGGGGCATTCAACCGGTTCCACTGGGAACATATGTCCCTCACTTTAGCCATCCTATTAGGAATAGGAGTTGCTGCACGGGTGGGCAGAGGAACCAGTGGCATTGTCCATGGGACACAAAAGATGACCCAATTAGAAGCAGCAATAGAGCAAAAGTAAGATATTAGAAACCTCCTTCAGGGCTTTGCATGAAACTTTAACCTCTCTCTCTGAAGTTGTTTTACAGAACAATTGAGGGTTGGACCTCCTCTTCATTAGAGAAGGGGGCCTTTGTGCTGCATTGATGGAAGAATGTTGTTTTTATGCTGACTATACTGGAGTTGTAATAAAATCTATGAGTAAATTTAAAAGACACCTTGAAGAGCATCAACAAGTGAGAGAGGCCCAAAAAGGGTGGCTTGAGTCTTGGTTCACAGAGTCCCCCTGGTTAACTACTTTTTTATCAACCCTGGCCGGTCCAATAATAATCCTCATATTATTGCTAACTATAAAACCCTGTTTGCTCAACCGTGTAATGTCTTTTCTCCAGGCTCAAATTGGACGAGTTAAACGTATGGTAATACCCCATTAGCAGACATTGAATGTGACACCCTCCAATGATCATTTTTATGATTAAAATTAGCCAGAAGAAGAAGTGGGGAATGAAATATTAATAAAATAGGTACTTGTCACATCTTGTTTTTCTGAATGCTTAACAGAACACTGTTGAAATCTTGAGAAATGTTTGCAAATCTTGTTCCCAGAATGTTCTATCCCCAGCTGCCAAATTGCAGAATGTACTCCCTCTCCCAGTTGCATGCAAACCGCCCACTCGCCCTGACCCATCAATACAATTCCCTCCCTTCCCTCTCCAGGGAAAGTATATAAGCTCTACTTCAGCTATTCTCAGGGCTATCTGCTCTATTCAGGTGAGCTCTGAACCCCAGCATGCTGGACACCCAATAAACCCTTTGATGTTGCATGAGATAGTCTGTTGGTAGTCTCCTCCTCTGAAGCTCGCACCACATTTACTTGGATGATTAAATGTAGAAGAGAACATCCAGTCAAAAAGGGATAGTCTGTAGCATTAGGAAGATAGTCAATAAGTTTAGGAAGAAGGGTGAGTATAAGATTTGGAACAAAAGTTTCTTAGCAATAGGATTTCGATTAGAGAGTGAATGTAAATGTCAGCACAGGTGAAGAGTCAGTCACAATGATGAACTGGGGAAAATATGTAGGAAAGCATATATCAATATAGACATTACAAAATCAGGCAGAGTATAAAGTGAGTCATAGGATTAGACATTTTGAACAGGGTTGAGTTTAAATATATAATCTTAGGAAGAAACAAATATGTAGTCACAAATAGGATTGACATTTGAGAGCATTGGGCAAATTTCAGGTGGATGAATATTTCTGAGAATAATCTTGTGAATAGTTGATTATAAATCCACATACATGAACATGAATAAAATTAGGGAGTGAATATAAGACACATATATTTCATATTTTGAAAAATTGGAGAGTGTATATATATATATATATATATATATATATATATATATATATACACATATATATACATATACATAAAACACACACACAGACAAAAAAGTAGCAATATATATGTCAATCAAAATTCATTATAAAATATATACCATCCACAGATCTAAAAATATTCATTTTACTGAACATGGATTTATGTATAATGCTGTTCAACTAGCAAGCTCACCCATAGGTTGAATATTCAGTTCCAACAGGGTTTAGTAGGAGTGATCTCTTCTAACAATTTGTATCTGCCAAGTCAGCCACCTCACAAGAATGTACGTGTGGTACCAGATAGGAATCTATGTGTGCATATAAGAATACAGAGAAAGGGAGACAGGAATTCACATATTTGTTAACCTTAAAAATACTAGGACAACTATTTCAACAAACAATTGACTAGATTTATAACTCCAACTCTGTATCATGCAAAAGGCAAGTCCATCTATACACCATGCCTACTCTGAACTGCTTGTATTTCTATTCTTTATGGGTTATTTTTCTCCATCATATTAGGATTAGTAGTCAGAGTCTGGTAGGGTATGGGTTAGAGTCAGGTATTCAGTATTTTGAATTGAAAATAGGACACTGAATCCAATGTGTATGCAAATATATGCTACGGAAAAATCTTCCCACTCTCCTCCAGAACAATGCCTTCACATTACCTTCGCCCCAAGTAAGACACAATTAGAGGAGAAGAGTTAGAAAATCTGTGAATACATATCTAGAATGGAAAATGCTCCAGATTTCACATCTTTGGAGGTGGTAGAGGAGTTTCCAAAAGTAAGAGACAGGGTAAACACTCCACAAACATGGAGCTCTGCTGGCCAAAAGACTTTTTGAGAATCTGCCTCTGAGGTTGGGCACTTGAAATATATGTTGTTGTCAGGAGCTTTAGCTTTATTTGTAGTGAAACCATCAAAGCTGGATCTGCATCTATGTGACCTGGAGGAAATGGTTACTTATTTTCAAATAACAATGAGGCAGCAGTGATGAATTCTCTTTTTGTAGGTAAACTTTGGCCACTGAGGGCTAAGGGTCTTCCCGTGTGGACTGTGAAACCAATGGTCATCCTCCAATTTTCGTGGTGTTTCTTGCTGCTGCACTGGGAGTTTGGTATTTGCTTCATGAAATACAAAGAGTTCAAATGGGACACAGTGCTGAAGGGAGTTCTGTCAGGTGTGGTTGGCAGGGTCTCCAGGAGAATGCACCAACCAGGGTTCTATCTCAAGTAGCTTGCCCCCTTGACAATAGCAACATGATACTGAACATTGCTCTGAAACCTCTCCATATAAAAATATGCCTTTACATATATGGGTGTGATGGTTGCACCATGTCAGTCACAGCCATTTGGAAGCCAATGGAAGATCCACATGGCCCCACCACAGATGTTTTATCACACATTTGCATAACACAGCTCTAGGCCCACTACTTACCAGGCCCCAACTTACTGGCATCTCTGTTCTACACCATTTTCATGAAACCCAGTCAATCAAGGCCCTGTCTGGTATACTCATGATCATCAACAGGACATCAAAGGTCCTCCAGTGCCAGCTGGTCATCGGAATTTCTAAAATTTCATGGTAATTATCTAGCATTTTTTCACAGATGCATTTGGAGGCAATGTTGGTTTCAATTCATTCAGGAACCATTAAATGGTGAGGAAGCTAATTTCAGGGAAATCTCTGGAGCACTCTCACAGGCAAGTCTACCCAAAGAGTGGCCAAAAAGTCACATGAAGCCAGGCCCATTGAGGTCTACAAAGCGAGGTCCAAGTGTGTTTTGAATCTCAATTATGCCTGCCAAGTCTTTCAGAATAAAATCATGTAATATCCTGGCTGTGATTCCCAGTGTTCTGTGGAAAGCCACTCTGGGCCTTGATCCCAGCTTCCAATGGCAACTCTCATTCCTGGCCTCCTAAAATCCCCACACAATTCATGTCAATACTTCTCTGAGTTCAATTCCAGAACTCAGTCTCTAAAGGGAATCACAGCAGAATTCATGCCCAGGTGGACCCAGTCATCTCTTCCAACTGCCACACAAATGACCACAATTATAACCAAAACACTCCTACATGGCCCTCATCTTCTACCATAAAGATACTCATCATAACATCTGGATGGAGGTTTTCATGAGAGGCACATCCCAAGACAGTGTCCAAAATAAGCTCCCTTGCCCCTCATTTGCCAAATGACAGGGTGGCTTGGACACCCTTCCTGTGAACCAGGAGTGATCAAATAGGCCTGCCCTTAATACTGCTTCGCTTCTCCAATTTGAGGCTCTCTGACTGTGGGGTCTAGATTCTTTTTGTGAATTGGAGTCATGAGAAAAGCCAAGCACCTCTGCAGAGATTTAAAGAACTCATTTCACCCAAAGGATCCCTATTCTGACATGATGGATTTCAGAAACCTAACAAAGGAAGGCAATATAATTCATGCACATTGATTGAACGTTTTTCCATTTTGGTTTAGATGCACATATGGGATCTTTCTTTACATCCATCAGGTGCTGAGAATCTAAGTCACAGCATAAAACAGGGCAAAGGGCCTGAATCAGACACATCCTTTTCCAATGAAATTAAGCAAAGAGCCAGAGGTGATGCACATTCATTTCCATTTGAAAACTGTTTTCTTCAGGCTTAACAAAGGGGTTGCATGAGACATAGACCTTTCTGATATTCAGGGCAACAGAACAATAGGTAAGCAAAAGGCCCAAAGCAGGGTATCTCCACTGAGACTTTCCTGGTCACACTGATATCTGAGTTTTCTGAGATGCGGGCCATTCCATTCAGGTATCCAGTACATGGCCATGTCAAAGACCTTGGATTTGGTACGTATCTTGGACACATAACCATGAGCCTATTCTAGAGAGTGGCCAGAATTCAGGAAAAAAAACAGGGACTTAGGAAGGTATTAGGTGTTGCCCGTGCATAAGGCAAGCCACACTCCATTCATAAATTGGGCAGGATGAATGCTGGGAAGCTTTATACTAGACATGACACATCCATTGCTGCATTCTCTTTTCTCATGTCTACTACCACAGGCACAGTGGGATACACAGACATGGAAACACTCACCTCTTCAAACGACTTACCGGAAACAGTTCACTCCAAAACAAACAAACCGCCATTCCTACCTATTTTCAGAACATGAGACAAACCACAAACCCACACCCACTCCCAAAAAGGCACCTCCTTCCCCAAGTAGCTCTGTGACTAACCAGAGTGTCCTCTGACTGGTGGCCATACTCTGTTCTTCCGAAATGGCCTGTCCTCTCTCAGATCTGTTTTCCTTGGCGAACTCTGTAAAGTAGTAAGGAAAAAATGGAGAGCTACTACCTGCTTTCTCAGGAAAGTTCCCTCTTCAGAGCTCTCCAGGCATTTGGTAATCCTCACTTCAGTAGGTACCAAGAATGACTGACTCTATCCTTGCTAAATCCAAACAAGTGAGCCCACTGGGACTGGGACTGAAACTGCCTCTGGGTGCCTGGCTCCTTGGATACAAAGTTCAGAGAGTTCCATCACCAAGGAAATGAGGTATGTCACATTATTTGGAACTGAATGAGGTCACTGCCTTGGCAAATGTATATCTTATGATGTGCAAAAACTGAAGAAATAATAATGTACCAGTGTCGAATACAAATGAATGACAAATTACATATCATGTCCCATAGGATTCTACTTGCATTGATGTTAGACTGCGTCAGTTACTGTAGAATAATTAGGATTTGTATGCACCATTCACTGAAGTTAGTTTTCAGTACTAAGAAACAAATATGTATTTCAGGTGGATGAATATTTCTGATTATAATCTTGTGAAAAGTGGATTATAAATCCACATACATGAACATGAATGAATTTAGAGAGTGTATATTAGACACATATAATTCATATTTTGAAAAATTTGGAGAGTATATCTATATCTATATCTACATCTATATATACACACACACACACACACACACACACACACACACACACACACAACACTCACAGACATTAAAAAGTACCAATATAAATGCCAATCGAAATTCATCAGTAAATATATATCATCCACAAATGCAAAAATATTTATTTTACTGAACATGAGTTAATGTATAATGTTCTACTAGGACGCTCTCCTATAGGTTGAATTTTCATTTCCAACAGCATTAAGGAGGAGTGAACACTTCTCACAATTTGTATCTGCCAAGACAGCCACCTCACAAAAATGTACGTGTGATACCTGGTAGGATTCTATATATGCATATAAATATACATGTGTGAATAGGCTACAGAAAAGGGAAATAAGAATTCACATATTTGTTAAGCATAAAAGCACATGGAGAATATTTCAATTAAAATTTGACTAGATTTATAACTCCTACCTAATATAATGCAAATGTCAAGTCCAACTATACAACATGTCTCCTCTGAAGTACTTGTATTTCTAATGTGTTGGGTCAATTTTCTCCATTATATTAGGATGAATAGTCTGAGTCTACTAGGTATGGGTTAGTGTCAGGGATTCAGTACTTCGAATGGAAATTTGGAAAATGAATCCAATGTGTATGTAAAAATATGCTGCACAAATATCCTCCCGCTCTCATCCAGAACAATGCCTTGACATTACCTTGACCCCAAGTAAGACACAATTAGAGGAGAAGAGTTACAAAATCAGTGAATACATATCTGGAATGGAAAATGCTCAGGAGTTCACAACCTTGGAGCTGGTAGAGGAGTTTCCAAAACTAAGGGACAGGGTAAACACTCCACAAACATGGAGCTCTGCTGGCCTAAAAACTTTTTGAGACTGCCTCTGAGCTTCCACACTTGAAATATATGTTGTTTTCAGGAGATTTGGCTTCCTCTATAGTGAGAACATCAAAGCTGGGTCTGCATCTATGTGACCTGGAGGACATGGTTTCTTATTTTCCAATGAACAAGATGAAGCAGTGCTGAATCCTCTCTTTGTAGGTAAACTGAGGCCACTGGGGACTAAGTGTCTCCCCGTGTGGACTGTGATGCCATTTGGTCCTCCTCCACTGTTTGTGGTGTTTTTGCTGCTGCACTGTGAGTTTGGTATTTGTTTCATGAAATACTAGGAGCTAAACTGGGACACAGTGCTGGAGGGAGTTCTGTCACGTGTGGTGGGTCAGGGTCTGCAAGAGAATGCACCAACTAGGCTCCTATCTCTCACAGCTTGCCCCATTGCCCCCTTGTCCATATCAACCTGATTCCTAATTTTCCTCTGAAAACTCTCCATATAACAACATGCCTTTACATATAAGGGTCTGCTGGCTGCACCATGTCAGTTACAAGCCATTTGGAATCCAATGGTAGATCCACATGGCCCTACCACGGATGTTTTATCAAACACCTCCCCACCACTGCTCTAGACCCACTACTCAGCAGGCTCCAACTTACTGGCATCTCTGTTCTACACCATTTTCATGAAACTCAGTAAATCAAGGCACTGTCTGGTATACTCATGATGAGCAACAGGACATCCAATGTTTCTCCAGTGCCACCTGGTCATAGGAATTTCAAAAATTTCATGGTATTTATCTAGCCACTTTTCAAGCATGAAGTTGGAGGCACTGTGGGTTTCAGTTCATTCAGCAAACATTAAATGGTGAGGAAGCTCATTTCAATGAAATCTCTGGAGAACTCTCACAGGCACGGCTTCCCAAAGAGTGGACAAAAGGTCACATTAGGCCAGGCCCATTGAGGTCTACAATGTGAGGTCCATGTGTGTTTTGACTCTCAACTATGGCTGCCATTTCTTTAAGAATAAAATCATGTGATATCCTTGCTGAGATTCCCAGGCCTCTGTGGAAATCCACCCGGGGCCTAGGTCTCAGTTTCCAAGAGCGACTTTCATGCGTGGCCTCTTAAAATCCCAACAAAATTCATGGCAATGCTTCTCTGAGTTCAGTTCCAAAACCCAGTCTCTAAGGGGAATCACACCAGAGTTCAAGCGCACGTGGACCCAGTCATTTTTTCCAATGCCACACAAATGACCAAAATTAAAACCAAAACACTCCCACATGGCCCTCATCTTATTCCATATAGTCAATCATCTTAACCTCTGGCTGGAGGTTTCCATGAGGGGCGCAGCCCAAGACAGTGTCCAAAATCAGCTCGTTTGCCCCTCATTTGCCTAAAATCAGGGTAGCCTGGACACCATTTCTGTGAACCAGGAGTGAACAAATAAGCCTGCCGTTAATACTTCTGTGTTTCTCCAATTTGAGGCCTACTGATTTTAGGTATGGATTCTTTAGGTGATTTAGAGTCATGCGAAAACACAAGGACATCTGCAGGGCTTTGAAGAACTCATTTGACCCAAAGAATCCCTATTCTCATTTGATGGAGTGCAGGAACCTAACAGAGGAAGGCAAGAGACTTCATCCACAATGAATGATATTTTTTGCCATTTTGGTTTTGGAAGCTCACATGGGATCATTCTTAAGATCCATCAGGTGCTGAGAATCTAAGTCACAGCCACACACAGGTCCAAGATGCTGATAAAGACACATCGCTTTCCAAAGCAATTAAGCAAAGAGCCACAGGTGAGGCCCATTCATTTCCATTTGAAAACTGTTTTCTTCAGGCTTCACAAAGGGGTGGCCTGAGGCAAAGACCTTCCTGACATTCAGTGCAACACAACAATAAGTAAGCAAAAGGCCCAAAGCAGGGTTTCTGCACTGAGACTTTCTTGGTCACACTGATATCTGAGTTTTCTGAGATGCTCGCCATTCTCTTCAGCTATCCAGTACATGGCCATGTCACAGAGCTTGGAGGTGGTACATATTTTGGACACAAATCCATGAGCCTATTCTGGACAGTGGCCAGAATTCAGGAAGAAAAAAACAACTTAGAAAGATAGCAGGTGTTGCACATCGATAAGACAAGCTGCAGTCCATTCACATATTGGGCAGGATGAATTATGGGAAGATTTATACTAGACAGGACACATCCATTAATGCATTCTCTTTTCTAATGTCTACAACAACGGACACAGTGGGATACACAGAAACAGAAACACTCGCCGTGTCAAATGACTTACAAGATACTGTCCACTCCAAACCAAACAAACCGCCTTTCCTATCTATTCTCAGAACATGAGACAAAACAACAAACCCACACCCACTCCCACAAAGGCACCTCCTTCCCCCAAATAGGTATGTGACTATCCGGAGTGTCCTCTGACTGGTGGGCCATACTATGTTCCCATGAAATGGCCTGTCTTCTCTCAGATCTTGTTTCCTTGACCAACTCTGTGAAGATGTCAGGAAAAAGTGGTTAGCCACTACCTGTTTTCTCAGGAAAGGTCCATCTTCAGAGCTCTCCTGGCATTTGGCCATCCTCACATCATTAGGTACCAAGAAAACTGACACTGTCCTTGGTAAATCCAAACAAGTGAGCCCACTGGGACTGGGACTGGGACTGCCTCTGGGTGCCTGGCTTCTTGGATACCAAGTTCAGAGAGTTCCATCACCAAGGAAATGAGGTATGTCACATTCTTTGGAACTGAATGAGGTCACTGCCTTGGCAACCACTTTGTCCTAACAGTTGCTTCCAAGGGTAACATAAGATGGAGATTGCCCCTACTTCCTGTGACACTTTCATAAGGTAGAATGTATATCACCATTGGCACCCGAGAACAGCTCTCCACTCAGCCCTGGTTTGGTCCATCTTCTGTACAATAAGAAGAGAGAGAGGCAGATTCAGACACATCCCTTCATCCTGACCAGGTTGTTTGCCATGGAAGATGACTTTTGCTCTCTCAGGTGCTTCATACCTGCCTACAACTTCTCCAGGTATCATTTGTGCATGGACATTTGAGGTTCTCATCAGATGGATGGTCCCCAACTTTCCTGTATTGTAAGAACCACTCTGTCCCTGCTCTTCTGTAAAATGATTGAGGGAACAGTGTATACTTGGGGTTAAAAACAGGTTTGATTTGGGTTACGAGTGATTCTGTGTGATGAATAATGGTATTGGGAACCTGCAATATTTACAAGAATATAGAGGTGAAATATAAGTAGGAAAACAGAAATCTAGGTATGATTTGAAGCCCAGAAGGGTTTTGCCCTTGATTGGGATACTTAGCTTTGAATTATGTTCTGCAAAGATGCCTCAGATAATTCGATATACAATGGCATAGGACCTTGTACATTGGATGATTTAATTTAGAAGAGAACATCCAGTCAAAAAGGGATATTCAGTAGGATTAGGAAGATAGTCGGTAGGTTTAGGAAGAAGAGTGAGTATAGGATTTGGACCAAAAGTTCTTTAGCAATAGACTTTCGGTTGTTGAGTGAATGTAAATGTCAGCACATATGAAGAGTCAGTCACTATGTTGAACTGGGGAAATATGTAGAAAAGCAGATATCAATAGAAACATTACGAAATCAGGCAAAGTATAAAGTGAGTGATAGAATTAGACATTTTCAACATGGTTGAGTTTGAATATATAAATTAGGAAAAAAACAAATATGTAGTCACCAATAGGATTGAAAATTGACAGCATTAGGCAACCTGGACATGGATGTTTTTAGAAATCCATGTTCACTTTCCATTTAGGCTTTGGTACAATCATAAGTGTGACCTTTCCATGATTTGTCCAGAATATTACTGTGATAATGAGGTGACATGAGTATTTCTTTCACCATTTCTGGGAGCAATATATTGAAGATGTAAAATGAGAATCGGGGGTACAAAGAGGTGTACCCTGTTTCTAGGAACATAGAGAAAAAGCATGAATAGACCATACTGTGAATAAATAATATAACTTTTTGAACTTTAAATAATGAATTGAACTGATATCTGAAAAATTAAAGGAAATCGTATACTGATATACAATCATTCATTCCAACCAGGTATATATGTAATGGAAATATTAGTGTTTTGGTTTATCATGAAGAGTGTGTGAGTTTTGCTTCAAAATGATTATGGAAATTCAAAATAATGTGTTTGGAAAGAAGTCTCATGAAAAGACCGGTGAAGAAACCCTGACAATACATGTGTTCTGAAGCAAGAAGTGGTGAAAGTTGAAACAAATGCTTATTAATTTGTGAACTTGTGGATGAAATGTATATCCTGTGATGTGCAAAAACTGAAGAAACAATAATGTACCAGTGTGGAATACAAATGAATGACAATTTACATATCATGTCCCATAGGAGTCTACTTGCATTGATGTTAGACTGGGTCAGTTACTGTAGAATAATTAGGATTTGTATGCACCATTCACTGAAGTTAGTTTTCAGTACTAGGAAACAAATATGTATTTCAGGTGGATGAATATTTCTGATTATAATCTTGTGAAAAGTGGATTATAAATCCACATACATGAACATGAATGAATTTAGAGAGTGTATATTAGACACATATTTTTCATATTTTGAAAAATTTGGAGAGTATATCTATATCTATATGTATATATACACACACACACACACACACACACACACACAACCCTCACAGACATTAAAAAGTACCAATATAAATGCCAATCGAAATTCATCAGTAAATATGTATCATCCACAAATGCAAAAATATTTATTTTACTGAACATGAGTTAATGTATAAAGTTGTTCTACTAGGACGCTCTCCTACAGGTTGAATTTTCATTTCCAACAGCATTTAGGAGGAGTGAACTCTTCTCACAATTTGTATCTGCCAAGATAGCCACCTCACAAAAATGTACGTGTGATACCTGGTAGGATTCTATATATGCATATAAATAAACATGTGTGAATAGGCTACAGAAAAGGGAAACAAGAATTCACATATTTGTTAAGTTTAAAAACACATGGAGAATATTTCAATTAAAATTTGACTAGATTTATAACTCCTACCTTATATAATGCAAATGTCAAGTCCAACTATACAACATGTCTCCTCTGAAGTACTTGTATTTCTAATGTGTTGGATTAATTTTCTCCATTATATTAGGATGAATAGTTTGAGTCTACTAGGTATGGGTTAGTGTCAGGGATTCAGTATTTCCAATGGAAAATTGGAAAATGAATCCAATGTGTATGTAAATATATGCTGCACAAATATCCTCCCGCTCTCATCCAGAACAATGCCTTGACATTACCTTCACCCCAAGTAAGACACTATTAGAGGAGAAGAGTTACAAAATCAGTGAATACATATCTGGAATGTAAATGCTCAGGAGTTCACAACCTTGGAGGTGGTAGAGGAGTTTACAAAACTAAGGGACAGGGTAAACACTCCACAAACATGGAGCTCTGCTGGCCTAAAAACTTTTTGAGAAACTGCCTCTGAGCTTCCACACTTGAACTATATGTAGTTTTCAGGAGATTTGGCTTCCTCTGTAGTGAGACCATCAAAGCTGGGTCTGCATCTATGTGACCTGGAGGACATGGTTTCTTATTTTCCAATGAACAAGATGAAGCAGTGCTGAATCCTCTCTTTGTAGGTATACTGAGGCCACTGGGGACTAAGAGTCTCCCCGTGTGGACTGTGGAGCCATTTGGTCCTCTTCCACTTTTTGTGGTGTTTTTGCTGCTGCACTGTGAGTTTGGTATTTGTTTCACGAAATACTAGGAGCTAAACTGGGACACAGTGCTGGAGGGAGTTCTGTCACGTGTGGTGGGTCAGGGTCTGCAAGAGAATGCACCAACTAGGCTCCTATCTCTCACAGCTTGCCCCATTGCCCCCTTGTCCATATCAACCTGATTCTTAATTTTCCTCTGAAAACTCTCCATATAACAAGATGCCTTTACATATAAGGGTCTGTTGGCTGCACCATGTCAGTTACAAGCCATTTGGAATCCAATGGTAGATCCACATGGCCCTACCACGGATGTTTTATCAAACACCTCCCCACCACTGCTCTAGACCCACTACTCAGCAGGCTCCAAATTTCTGGCATCTCTGTTCTACACCATTTTCATGAAACTCAGTAAATCAACACACTGTCTGGTATACTCATGATCAGCAACAGGACATCCAATGTTTCTCCAGTGCCACCTGGTCATAGGAATTTCAAAAATTTCATGGTATTTATCTAGCCATTTTTCAAGCATGAAGTTGCAGGCACTGTGGGTTTCAGTTCATTCAGCAAACATTAAATGGTGAGGAAGCTCATTTCAATGAAATCTCTGGAGAACTCTCACAGGCACGGCTTCCCAAAGAGTGGACAAAAGGTCACATTAGGCCAGGCCCATTGAGGTCTACAATGTGAGGTCCATGTGTGTTTTGACTCTCAACTATGGCTGCCATTTCTTTAAGAATAAAATCATGTGATATCCTTGCTGAGATTCCCAGGCCTCTGTGGAAATCCACCCGGGGCCTAGGTCTCAGTTTCCAAGAGCGACTTTCATGCGTGGCCTCTTAAAATCCCAACAAAATTCATGGCAATGCTTCTCTGAGTTCAGTTCCAAAACCCAGTCTCTAAGGGGAATCACACCAGAGTTCAAGCGCACGTGGACCCAGTCATTTTTTCCAATGCCACACAAATGACCAAAATTAAAACCAAAACACTCCCACATGGCCCTCATCTTATTCCATATAGTCAATCATCTTAACCTCTGGCTGGAGGTTTCCATGAGGGGCGCAGCCCAAGACAGTGTCCAAAATCAGCTCGTTTGCCCCTCATTTGCCTAAAATCAGGGTAGCCTGGACACCATTTCTGTGAACCAGGAGTGAACAAATAAGCCTGCCGTTAATACTTCTGTGTTTCTCCAATTTGAGGCCTACTGATTTTAGGTATGGATTCTTTAGGTGATTTAGAGTCATGCGAAAACACAAGCACATCTGCAGGGCTTTGAAGAACTCATTTGACCCAAAGAATCCCTATTCTCATTTGATTTAGTGCAGGAACCTAACAGAGGAAGGCAAGAGACTTCATCCACAATGAATGATATTTTTTGCCATTTTGGTTTTGGAAGCTCACATGGGATCATTCTTAAGATCCATCAGGTGCTGAGAATCTAAGTCACAGCCACACACAGGTCCAAGATGCTGATAAAGACACATCGCTTTCCAAAGCAATTAAGCAAAGAGCCACAGGTGAGGCCCATTCATTTCCATTTGAAAACTGTTTTCTTCAGGCTTCACAAAGGGGTGGCCTGAGGCAAAGACCTTCCTGACATTCAGTGCAACACAACAATAAGTAAGCAAAAGGCCCAAAGCAGGGTTTCTGCACTGAGACTTTCTTGGTCACACTGATATCTGAGTTTTCTGAGATGCTCGCCATTCTCTTCAGCTATCCAGTACATGGCCATGTCACAGAGCTTGGAGGTGGTACATATTTTGGACACAAATCCATGAGCCTATTCTGGACAGTGGCCAGAATTCAGGAAGAAAACAACAACTTAGAAAGATAGCAGGTGTTGCACATCGATAATACAAGCTGCAGTCCATTCACATATTGGGCAGGATGAATTATGGGAAGATTTATACTAGACAGGACACATCCATTAATGCATTCTCTTTTCTAATGTCTACAACAACGGACACAGTGGGATACACAGAAACAGAAACACTCGCCGTGTCAAATGACTTACGAGATACTGTCCACTCCAAACCAAACAAACCGCCTTTCCTATCTATTCTCAGAACATGAGACAAAACAACAAACCCACACCCACTCCCACAAAGGCACCTCCTTCCCCCAAATAGGTATGTGACTATCCGGAGTGTCCTCTGACTGGTGGGCCATACTATGTTCCCATGAAATGGCCTGTCTTCTCTCAGATCTTGTTTCCTTGACCAACTCTGTGAAGATGTCAGGAAAAAGTGGTTAGCCACTACCTGTTTTCTCAGGAAAGGTCCATCTTCAGAGCTCTCCTGGCATTTGGCCATCCTCACATCATTAGGTACCAAGAAAACTGACACTGTCCTTGGTAAATCCAAACAAGTGAGCCCACTGGGACTGGGACTGGGACTGCCTCTGGGTGCCTGGCTTCTTGGATACCAAGTTCAGAGAGTTCCATCACCAAGGAAATGAGGTATGTCACATTCTTTGGAACTGAATGAGGTCACTGCCTTGGCAACCACTTTGTCCTAACAGTTGCTTCCAAGGGTAACATAAGATGGAGATTGCCCCTACTTCCTGTGACACTTTCATAAGGTAGAATGTATATCACCATTGGCACCCGAGAACAGCTCTCCACTCAGCCCTGGTTTGGTCCATCTTCTGTACAATAAGAAGAGAGAGAGGCAGATTCAGACACATCCCTTCATCCTGACCAGGTTGTTTGCCATGGAAGATGACTTTTGCTCTCTCAGGTGCTTCATACCTGCCTACAACTTCTCCAGGTATCATTTGTGCATGGACATTTGAGGTTCTCATCAGATGGAAGGTCCCCAACTCTCCTGTATTGTAAGAACCACTCTGTCCCTGCTCTTCTGTAAAATGATTGAGGGAACAGTGTATACTTGGGGTTAAAAACAGGTTTGATTTGGGTTACGAGTGATTCTGTGTGATGAATAATGGTATTGGGAACCTGCAATATTTACAAGAATATAGAGGTGAAATATAAGTAGGAAAACAGAAATCTAGGTATGATTTGAAGCCCAGAAGGGTTTTGCCCTTGATTGGGATACTTAGCTTTGAATTATGTTCTGCAAAGATGCCTCAGATAATTCGATATACAATGGCATAGGACCTTGTACATTGGATGATTTAATTTAGAAGAGAACATCCAGTCAAAAAGGGATATTCAGTAGGATTAGGAAGATAGTCGGTAGGTTTAGGAAGAAGAGTGAGTATAGGATTTGGACCAAAAGTTCTTTAGCAATAGACTTTCGGTTGTTGAGTGAATGTAAATGTCAGCACATATGAAGAGTCAGTCACTATGTTGAACTGGGGAAATATGTAGAAAAGCAGATATCAATAGAAACATTACGAAATCAGGCAAAGTATAAAGTGAGTGATAGAATTAGACATTTTCAACATGGTTGAGTTTGAATATATAAATTAGGAAAAAAACAAATATGTAGTCACCAATAGGATTGACAATTGACAGCATTAGGCAACCTGGACATGGAAGTTTTTAGAAATCCATGTTCACTTTCCATTTAGGCTTTGGTACAATCATAAGTGTGACCTTTCCATGTTTTGTCCAGAATATTACTGTGATAATGAGGTGACATGAGTATTTCTTTCACCATTTCTGGGAGCAATATATTGAAGATGTAAAATGAGAATCGGGGGTACAAAGAGGTGTACCCTGTTTCTAGGAACATAGAGAAAAAGCATGAATAGACCATACTGTGAATAAATAATATAACTTTTTGAACTTTAAATAATGAAATGAACTGATATCTGAAAAATTATAGGAAATCGTATACTGATATACAATCATTCATTCCAACCAGGTATATATGTAATGGAAATATTAGTGTTTTGGTTTATCATGAAGAGTGTGTGAGTTTTGCTTCAAAATGATTATGGAAATTCAAAATATTGTGTTTGGAAAGAAGTCTCATGAAAAGACCAGTGAAGAAACCCTGACAATACATGTGTTCTGAAGCAAGAAGTGGTGAAAGTTGAAACAAATGCTTATTAATTTGTGAACTTGTGGATGAAATGTATATCCTGTATTGTGCAAAAACTGAAGAAACAATAATGTACCAGTGTCGAATACAAATGAATGACAAATTACATATCATGTCCCATAGGAGTCTACTTGCATTGATGTTAGACTGGGTCAGTTACTGTAGAATAATTAGGATTTGTATGCACCATTCACTGAAGTTAGTTTTCAGTACTAGGAAACAAATATGTATTTCAGGTGGATGAATATTTCTGATTATAATCTTGTGAAAAGTGGATTATAAATCCACATACATGAACATGAATGAATTTAGAGAGTGTATATTAGACACATATTTTTCATATTTTGAAAAATTTGGAGAGTATATCTATATCTATATCTATATATACACACACACACACACACACACACACAACCCTCACAGACATTAAAAAGTACCAATATAAATGCCAATCGAAATTCATCAGTAAATATGTATCATCCACAAATGCAAAAATATTTATTTTACTGAACATGAGTTAATGTATAATGTTGTTCTACTAGGACGCTCTCCTACAGGTTGAATTTTCATTTCCAACAGCATTTAGGAGGAGTGAACTCTTCTCACAATTTGTATCTGCCAAGATAGCCACCTCACAAAAATGTACGTGTGATACCTGGTAGGATTCTATATATGCATATAAATAAACATGTGTGAATAGGCTACAGAAAAGGGAAACAAGAATTCACATATTTGTTAAGTTTAAAAACACATGGAGAATATTTCAATTAAAATTTGACTAGATTTATAACTCCTACCTTATATAATGCAAATGTCAAGTCCAACTATACAACATGTCTCCTCTGAAGTACTTGTATTTCTAATGTGTTGGATTAATTTTCTCCATTATATTAGGATGAATAGTCTGAGTCTACTAGGTATGGGTTAGTGTCAGGGATTCAGTATTTCGAATGGAAAATTGGAAAATGAATCCAATGTGTATGTAAATATATGCTGCACAAATATCCTCCCGCTCTCATCCAGAACAATGCCTTGACATTACCTTCACCCCAAGTAAGACACAATTAGAGGAGAAGAGTTACAAAATCAGTGAATACATATCTGGAATGTAAATGCTCAGGAGTTCACAACCTTGGAGGTGGTAGAGGAGTTTACAAAACTAAGGGACAGGGTAAACACTCCACAAACATGGAGCTCTGCTGGCCTAAAAACTTTTTGAGAAACTGCCTCTGAGCTTCCACACTTGAACTATATGTAGTTTTCAGGAGATTTGGCTTCCTCTGTAGTGAGACCATCAAAGCTGGGTCTGCATCTATGTGACCTGGAGGACATGGTTTCTTATTTTCCAATGAACAAGATGAAGCAGTGCTGAATCCTCTCTTTGTAGGTATACTGAGGCCACTGGGGACTAAGAGTCTCCCCGTGTGGACTGTGGAGCCATTTGGTCCTCTTCCACTTTTTGTGGTGTTTTTGCTGCTGCACTGTGAGTTTGGTATTTGTTTCACGAAATACTAGGAGCTAAACTGGGACACAGTGCTGGAGGGAGTTCTGTCACGTGTGGTGGGTCAGGGTCTGCAAGAGAATGCACCAACTAGGCTCCTATCTCTCACAGCTTGCCCCATTGCCCCCTTGTCCATATCAACCTGATTCTTAATTTTCCTCTGAAAACTCTCCATATAACAAGATGCCTTTACATATAAGGGTCTGTTGGCTGCACCATGTCAGTTACAAGCCATTTGGAATCCAATGGTAGATCCACATGGCCCTACCACGGATGTTTTATCAAACACCTCCCCACCACTGCTCTAGACCCACTACTCAGCAGGCTCCAAATTTCTGGCATCTCTGTTCTACACCATTTTCATGAAACTCAGTAAATCAACGCACTGTCTGGTATACTCATGATCAGCAACAGGACATCCAATGTTTCTCCAGTGCCACCTGGTCATAGGAATTTCAAAAATTTCATGGTATTTATCTAGCCATTTTTCAAGCATGAAGTTGCAGGCACTGTGGGTTTCAGTTCATTCAGCAAACATTAAATGGTGAGGAAGCTCATTTCAATGAAATCTCTGGAGAACTCTCACAGGCATGGCTTCCCAAAGAATGGACAAAAGGTCACATTAGGCCAGGCCCATTGAGGTCTACAATGTGAGGTCCATGTGTGTTTTGACTCTCAACTATGGCTGCCATTTCTTTAAGAATAAAATCATGTGATATCCTTGCTGAGATTCCCAGGCCTCTGTGGAAATCCACCCGGGGCCTAGGTCTCAGTTTCCAAGAGCGACTTTCATGCGTGGCCTCTTAAAATCCCAACAAAATTCATGGCAATGCTTCTCTGAGTTCAGTTCCAAAACCCAGTCTCTAAGGGGAATCACACCAGAGTTCAAGCCCACGTGGACCCAATCATTTTTTCCAATGCCACACAAATGACCAAAATTAAAACCAAAACACTCCCACATGGCCCTCATCTTATTCCATATAGTCAATCATCTTAACCTCTGGCTGGAGGTTTCCATGAGGGGGGAAGCCCAAGACAGTGTCCAAAATCAGCTCGTTTGCCCCTCATTTGCCTAAAGTCAGGGTAGCCTGGACACCATTTCTGTGAACCAGGAGTGAACAAATAAGCCTGCCGTTAATACTTCTGTGTTTCTCCAATTTGAGGCCTACTGATTTTAGGTATGGATTCTTTAGGTGATTTAGAGTCATGCGAAAACACAAGCACATCTGCAGGGCTTTGAAGAACTCATTTGACCCAAAGAATCCCTATTCTCATTTGATGGAGTGCAGGAACCTAACAGAGGAAGGCAAGAGACTTCATCCACAATGAATGATATTTTTTGCCATTTTGGTTTTGGAAGCTCACATGGGATCATTCTTAAGATCCATCAGGTGCTGAGAATCTAAGTCACAGCCACACACAGGCACAAGAGGCTGATAAAGACACATCCCTTTCCAAAGCAATTAAGCAAAGAGCCACAGGTGAGGCCCATTCATTTCCATTTGAAAACTGTTTTCTTCAGGCTTCACAAAGGGGTGGCCTGAGGCAAAGACCTTCCTGACATTCAGTGCAACACAACAATAAGTAAGCAAAAGGCCCAAAGCAGGGTTTCTGCACTGAGACTTTCCTGGTCACACTGATATCTGAGTTTTCTGAGATGCTCGCCATTCTCTTCAGATATCCAGTACATGGCCATGTCACAGAGCTTGGAGGTGGTACATATTTTGGACACAAATCCATGAGCCTATTCTGGAGAGTGGCCAGAATTCATGAAGAAAACAACAACTTAGAAAGATAGCAGGTGTTGCACATCGATAAGACAAGCTGCAGTCCATTCATATATTGGGCAGGATGAATTATGGGAAGATTTATACTAGACAGGACACATCCATTAATGCATTGTCTTTTCTAATGTCTACAACAACGAACACAGTGGGATACACAGAAACAGAAACACTCGCCGTGTCAAATGACTTATTAGAAACTGTCCACTCCAAACCAAACAAACCGCCTTTTCTATCTATTCTCAGAACATGAGACAAAACAACAAACCCACACCCACTCCCACAAAGGCACCTCCTTCACCCAAGTAGGTCTGTGACTATCCGGAGTGTCCTCTGACTGGTGGGCCATACTATGTTCCTCCGAAATGGCCTGTCTTCTCTCAGATCTTGTTTCCTTGACCAACTCTGTGAAGATGTCAGGAAAAAGTGGTTAGCCACTACTTGTTTTCTCAGGAAAGGTCCATCTTCAGAGCTCTCCTGGCATTTGGCCATCCTCACATCATTAGGTACCAAGAAAACTGACTCTGTCCTTGGTAAATCCAAACAAGTGAGCCCACTGGGACTGGGACTGGGACTGCCTCTGGGTGCCTGGCTTCTTGGATACCAAGTTCAGAGAGTTCCATCACCAAGGAAATGAGGTATGTCACATTCTTTGGAACTGAATGAGGTCACTGCCTTGGCAACCACTTTGTCCTAACAGTTGCTTCCAAGGGTAACATAAGATGGATGTTGCCCCTACTTCCTGTGACACTTTCATAAGGTAGAATGTATATCACCATTGGCACCCGAGAACAGCTCTCCACTCAGCCCTGGTTTGGTCCATCTTCTGTACAATAAGAAGAGAGAGAGGCAGATTCAGACACATCCCTTCATCCTGACCAGGTTGTTTGCCATGGAAGATGACTTTTGCTCTCTCAGGTGCTTCATACCTGCCTACAACTTCTCCAGGTATCATTTGTGCATGGACATTTGAGGTTCTCATGAGGTGGAAGGTCCCCAACTTTCCTGTATTGTAAGAACCACTCTGTCCCTGCTCTTCTGTAAAATGATTGAGGGAACAGTGTACACTTGGGGTTAAAAACAGGTTTGATTTGGTTTACGAGTGATTCTGTGTGATGAATCATGGTATTGGGAACCTGCAATATTTACAAGAATATTGAGGTGAATTATAAGTAGGAAAACAGAAATCTAGGTATGATTTGAAGCCCAGAAGGGTTTTGCCCTTGATTGGGATACTTAGCTTTGAATGATGTTCTGCAAAGATGCCTCAGATAATTCGATATACAATGGCATAGGACCTTGTACATTGGATGATTGAATTTAGAAGAGAACATCCAGTCAAAAAGGGATATTCAGTAGGATTAGGAAGATAGTCGGTAGGTTTAGGAAGAAGAGTGAGTACAGGATTTGGACCAAAAGTTCTTTAGCAATAGACTTTCGGTTGTTGAGTGAATGTAAATGTCAGCACATATGAAGAGTCAGTCACTATGTTGAACTGGGGAAAATATGTAGAAAAGCAGATATCAATAGATACATTACGAAATCAGGCAAAGTATAAAGTGAGTGATAGAATTAGACATTTTCAACAGGGTTGAGTTTGAATATATAAATTAGGAAAAAAACAAATATGTAGTCACCAATAGGATTGACAATTGACAGCATTAGGCAACCTGGACATGGATGTTTTTAGAAATCCATGTTCACTTTCCATTTAGGCTTTGGTACAATCATAAGTGTGACCTTTCCATTTTTTGTCCAGAATATTACTGTGATAATGAGGTGACATGAGTATTTCTTTCACCATTTCTGGGAGCAATATATTGAAGATGTAAAATGAGAATCGGGGGTACAAAGAGGTGTACCCTGTTTCTAGGAACATAGAGAAAAAGCATGAATAGACCATACTGTGAATAAATAATATAACTTTTTTGAACTTTAAATAATGAATTGAACTGATATCTGAAAAATTAAAGGAAATCGTATATTGATATACAATCATTCATTCCAACCAGGTATATATGTAATGGAAATATTTGTGTTTTGGTTTATCATGAAGAGTGTGTGAGTTTTGCTTCAAAATGATTATGGAAATTCAAAATAATGTGTTTGGAAATAATTCTCATGAAAAGACCAGTCAAGAAACCCTGACAATACATGTGTTCTGAAGCAAGAAGTGGTGAAAGTTGAAACAAATGCTTATTAATTTGTGAACTTGTGGATGAAATGTATATCCTGTGATGTGCAAAAACTGAAGAAACAATAATGTACCAGTGTCGAATACAAATGAATGACAAATTACATATCATGTCCCATAGGAGTCTACTTGCATTGATGTTAGACTGGGTCAGTTACTGTAGAATAATTAGGATTTGTATGCACCATTCACTGAAGTTAGTTTTCAGTACTAGAAAACAAATATGTATTTCAGGTGGATGAATATTTCTGATTATAATCTTCTGAAAAGTGGATTATAAATCCACATACATGAACATGAATGAATTTAGAGAGTGTATATTAGACGCATATATTTCATATTTTGAAAAATTTGGAGAGTATATCTATATCTATATCTATATCTATACACACACACACACACACACACACACACACACACAAACACAAACAACTCACAGACATTAAAAATACCAATATAAATGCCAATCGAAATTCATCAGTAAATATGTATCATCCACAAATGCAAAAATATTTATTTTACTGAACATGAGTTAATGTATAATGTTGTTCTACTAGGACGCTCTCCTATAGGTTGAATTTTCATTTCCAACAGCATTTAGGAGGAGTGAACTCTTCTCACAATTTGTATCTCCCAAGACAGCCACCTCACAAAAATGTACGTGTGATACCTGGTAGGATTCTATATATGCATATAAATATACATGTGTGAATAGGCTACAGAAAAGGGAAACATGAATTCACATATTTGTTAAGTTTAAAAACACATGGAGAATATTTCAATTAAAATTTGACTAGATTTATAACTCCTACCTTATATAATGCAAATGTCAATTCCAACTATACAACATGTCTCCTCTGAAGTACTTGTATTTCTAATGTGTTGGGTTATTTTCTCCATTATATTAGGATGAATAGTCTGAGTCTACTAGGTATGGGTTAGTGTCAGGGATTCAGTATTTCGAATGGAAAATTGGAAAATGATTCCAATGTGTATGTAAATATATGCTGCACAAATATCCTCCCGCTCTCATCCAGAACAATGCTTGACATTACCTTCACCCCAAGTAAGACACAATTAGAGGAGAAGAGTTACAAAATCAGTGAATACATATCTGGAATGGAAAATGCTAAGGAGTTCACAACCTTGGAGGTGGTAGAGGAGTTTACAAAACTAAGGGACAGGGTAAACACTCCACAAACATGGAGCTCTGCTGGCCTAAAAACTTTTTGAGAAACAGCCTCTGAGCTTCCACACTTGAAATATATGTTGCTTTCAGGAGATTTGGCTTCCTCTGTAGTGAGAACGTCAAAGCTGGGTCTGCATCTATGTGACCTGGAGGACATGGTTTCTTATTTTCCAATGAACAAGATGAAGCAGTGCTGAATCCTCTCTTTGTAGGTAAACTGAGGCTAATGGGGACAAAGAGTCTCCCCGTGTGGACTGTGAAGCCATTTGGTCCTCCTCCACTTTTTGTGGTGTTTTTGCTGCTGCACTATGAGTTTGGTATTTGTTTCACGAAATACTAGGAGCTAACCTGGGACACAGTGCTGGAGGGAGTTCTGTCACGTGTGGTGGGTCAGGGTCTGCAAGAGAATGCACCAACTAGGCTCCTATCTCTCACAGCTTGCCCCATTGCCCCCTTGTCCATATCAACCTGATTCTTAATTTTCCTCTGAAAACTCTCCATATAACAACATGCCTTTACATACAAGGGTCTGTTGGCTGCACCATGTCAGTTACAAGCCATTTGGAATCCAATGGTAGATCCACATGGCCCTACCACGGATGTTTTATCAAACACCTCCCCACCACTGCTCTAGACCCACTACTCAGCAGGCTCCAACTTACTGGCATCTCTGTTCTACACCATTTTCATGAAACTCAGTAAATCAAGGCACTGTCTGGTATACTCATGATGAGCAACAGGACATCCAATGTTTCTCCAGTGCCACCTGGTCATAGGAATTTCAAAAATTTCATGGTATTTATCTAGCCATTTTTCAAGCATGAAGTTGGAGGCACTGTGGGATTCAGTTCATTCAGCAAACATTAAATGGTGAGGAAGCTCATTTCAATGAAATCTCTGGAGAACTCTCACAGGCACGGCTTCCCAAAGAGTGGACAAAAGGTCACATTAGGCCAGGCCCATTGAGGTCTACAATGTGAGGTCCATGTGTGTTTTGACTCTCAACTATGGCTGCCATTTCTTTAAGAATAAAATCATGTGATATCCTTGCTGAGATTCCCAGGCCTCTGTGGAAATCCACCCGGGGCCTAGGTCTCAGTTTCCAAGAGCGACTTTCATGCGTGGCCTCTTAAAATCCCAACAAAATTCATGGCAATGCTTCTCTGAGTTCAGTTCCAAAAACCCAGTTTCTAAGGGGAATCACACCAGAGTTCAAGCCCACGTGGACCCAGTCATTTTTTCCAATGCCACACAAATGACCAAAATTAAAACCAAAACACTCCCACATGGCCCTCATCTTATTCCATATAGTCAATCATCTTAACCTCTGTCTGGAGGTTTCCATGAGGGGCGCAGCCCAAGACAGTGTCCAAAATCTGCTCGTTTGCCCCTCATTTGCCTAAAGTCAGGGTAGCCTGGACACCGTTTCTCTGAACCAGGAGTGAACAAATAAGCCTGCCGTTAATACTTCTGTGTTTCTCCAATTTGAGGCCTACTGATTTTAGGTATCATTTCTTTAGGTGATTTAGAGTCATGCAAAAACACAAGCACCTCTGCAGGGCTTTGAAGAACTCATTTGACCCAAAGAATCCCTATTCTCATTTGATGGAGTGCAGGAACCTAACAGAGGAAGGCAAGAGACTTCATCTGCAATGAATGATATTTTTTGACATTTTGTTTTTGGAAGCTCACATGGGATCATTCTTAAGATCCATCAGGTGCTGAAAATCTAAGTCACAGCCACACACAGGTCCAAGAGGCTGATAAAGACACATCTCTTTCCAAAGCAATTAAGCAAAGAGCCACAGGTGAGGCCCATTCATTTCCATTTGAAAACTGTTTTCTTCAGGCTTCACAAAGGGGTGGCCTGAGGCAAAGACCTTCCTGACATTCAGTGCAACACAACAATAAGTAAGCAAAAGGCCCAAAGCAGGGTTTCTGCACTGAGACTTTCCTGGTCACACTGATATCTGAGTTTTCTGAGATGCTCGCCATTCTCTTCAGCTATCCAGTACATGGCCATGTCACAGAGCTTCTAGGTGGTACATATTTTGGACACAAATCCATGAGCCTATTCTGGAGAGTGGCCAGAATTCATGAAGAAAACAACAACTTAGAAAGTTAGCAGGTGTTGCACATTGATAAGACAAGCTGCAGTCCATTCATACATTGGGCAGGATGAATTATGGGAAGATTTATACTAGACAGGACACATTCATTAATGCATTCTCTTTTCTAATGTCTACAACAACGGACACAGTGGGATACACAGAAACACTCGCCGTGTCAAATGACTTACTAGAAACTGTCCACTCCAAACCAAACAAACCACCTTTCCTATCTATTCTCAGAACATGAGACAAAACAACAAACCCACACCCACTCCCACAAAGGCACCTCCTTGCCCCAAGTAGGTCTGTGACTATCCGGAGTGCCCTCTGACTGGTGGGCCATACTATGTTCCCCCGAAATGGCCTGTCTTCTCTCAGATCTTGTTTCCTTGATCAACTCTGTGAAGATGTCAGGAAAAAGTGGTTAGCCACTACCTGTTTTCTCAGGAAAGGTCCATCTTCAGAGCTCTCCTGGCATTTGGCCATCCTCACATCATTAGGTACCAAGAAAACTGACTCTGTCCTTGGTAAATCCAAACAAGTGAGCCCACTGGGACTGGGACTGGGACTGCCTCTGGGTGCCTGGCTTCTTGGATACCAAGTTCAGAGAGTTCCATCATCAAGGAAATGAGGTATGTCACATTCTTTGGAACTGAATGAGGTCACTGCCTTGGCAACCACTTTGTCCTAACAGTTGCTTCCAAGGGTAACATAAGATGGAGGTTGCCCCTACTTCCTGTGACACTTTCATAAGGTAGAATGTATATCAACCATTGGAACCCGGGAACAGCTCCCCACTCAGGCCTGGTTTGGTCCATCTTCTCTACAATAAGAAGAGAGAGATTCAGATTCAGACACATCCCTTCATCCTGACCAGGTTGTTTGCCATGGAAGATGACTTTTGCTCTCTCAGGTGCTTCATACCTGCCTACAACTTCTCCAGGTATCATTTGTGCATGGACAT
This sequence comes from Callospermophilus lateralis, assembly GCF_048772815.1. Classification (NCBI taxonomy): domain Eukaryota; kingdom Metazoa; phylum Chordata; class Mammalia; order Rodentia; family Sciuridae; genus Callospermophilus; species Callospermophilus lateralis. The sequence continues at coordinate 94,121 of NW_027516305.1, forward strand.
TTGAGGTTCTCATCAGGTGGAAGGTCCCCAACTTTCCTGTATTGTAAGAACCACTCTGTCCCTGCTCTTCTGTAGAATGATTGAGGGAACAGTGTACACTTGGGGTTAAAAACAGGTTTGATTTGGTTTACGAGTGATTCTGTGTGATGAATCATGGTATTGGGAACCTGCAATATTTACAAGAATATTGAGGTGAATTATAAGTAGGAAAACAGAAATCTAGGTATGATTTGAAGCCCAGAAGGGTTTTGCCCTTGATTGGGATACTTAGCTTTGAATTATGTTCTGCAAAGATGCCTCAGATAATTCGATATACAATGGCATAGGACCTTGTACATTAGATGATTGAATTTAGAAGAGAACATCCAGTCAAAAAGGGATATTCAGTAGGATTAGGAAGATAGTCGGTAGGTTTAGGAAGAAGAGTGAGTATAGGATTTGGACCAAAAGTTCTTTAGCAATAGACTTTCGGTTGTAGAGTGAATGTAAATGTCAGCACATATGAAGAGTCAGTCACTATGTTGAACTGGGGAAAATATGTAGAAAAGCAGATATCAATAGAAACATTACGAAATCAGGCAAAGTATAAAGTGAGTGATAGAATTAGACATTTTCAACAGGGTTGAGTTTGAATATATAAATTAGGAAAAAAACAAATATGTAGTCACCAATAGGATTGACAATTGACAGCATTTGGCAACCTGGACATGGATGTTTTTAGAAATCCATGTTCACTTTCCATTTAGGCTTTGGTACAATCATAAGTGTGACCTTTCCATTTTTTGTCCAGAATATTACTGTGATAATGAGGTGACATGAGTATTTCTTTCACCATTTCTGGGAGCAATATATTGAAGATGTAAAATGAGAATCGGGGGTACAAAGAGGTGTACCCTGTTTCTAGGAACATAGAGAAAAAGCATGAATAGACCATACTGTGAATAAATAATATAACTTTTTTGAACTTTAAATAATGAATTGAACTGATATCTGAAAAATTAAAGGAAATCATATATTGATATACAATCATTCATTCCAACCAGGTATATATCTAATGGAAATATTAGTGTTTTGGTTTATTATGAAGAGTGTGTGAGTTTTGCTTCAAAATGATTATGGAAATTCAAAATAATGTGTTTGGAAATAATTCTCATGAAAAGACCAGTCAAGAAACCCTGACAATACATGTGTTCTGAAGCAAGATGATTAAAGTTGAAACAAATGCTTATTAATTTGTGAACTTGTGGATGAAATGTATATCCTGTGATGTGCAAAAACTGAAGAAACAATAATGTACCAGTGTCGAATACAAATGAATGACAAATTACATATCATGTCCCATAGGAGTCTACTTGCATTGATGTTAGACTGGGTCAGTTACTGTAGAATAATTAGGATTTGTATGCACCATTCACTGAAGTTAGTTTTCAGTACTAGAAAACAAATATGTATTTCAGGTGGATGAATATTTCTGATTATAATCTTCTGAAAAGTGGATTATAAATCCACATACATGAACATGAATGAATTTAGAGAGTGTATATTAGACGCATATATTTCATATTTTGAAAAATTTGGAGAGTATATCTATATCTATATCTATATCTATACACACACACACACACACACACACACAAACACAAACAACTCACAGACATTAAAAATACCAATATAAATGCCAATCGAAATTCATCAGTAAATATGTATCATCCACAAATGCAAAAATATTTATTTTACTGAACATGAGTTAATGTATAATGTTGTTCTACTAGGACTCTCTCCTATAGGTTGAATTTTCATTTCCAACAGCATTTAGGAGGAGTGAACTCTTCTCACAATTTGTATCTGCCAAGACAGCCATCTCACAAAAATGTACGTGTGATACCTGGTAGGATTCTATATATGCATATAAATATACATGTGTGAATCGGCTACAGAAAAGGGAAACAAGAATTCACATATTTGTTAAGTTTAAAAACACATGGAGAATATTTCAATTAAAATTTGACTAGATTTATAACTCCTACCTTATATAATGCAAATGTCAAGTCCAACTATACAACATGTCTCTGGAGAACCTTTGGATGTCCTGTTGTTTAGCATGAGTATACTAGACAGTGCCTTGATTGACTGTGTTTCATGAAAATGATCTAGAACAAACATGCCAGTAAGTTGGTGCCTGCTGAGTAGTGTGCCTAGAGCAGTGGTGTGTATGTGTGTCATAATACATCTCTGATGTGGCCATATGGATTTGCCATTTGCTTCCAAATGGCTTGTGACAGACATGGTGAGGCCAGCAGACACTAATATGTAAGGGCGTCTTGTTATATGGAGAGGTTTCATGGCAATGTTAAGAATCAGGTTGCAATAGACAAGGGAAAAAGCTATGTGGGATAGAAGCCTGGTTGGTGCATTCTCCTGCAGACCCTGACCCACCACATGTGGCAGAACTCCATCCAGCACTGTGTCCCTTTTGAACTCCTTGTATTTCGTGAAGCAAATACCAAACTCCCAATGCAGGAGAAAGAAAAACCATGAAAAAGTGGAGGATGACCAAATGGCTTCACAGCCCAGATGGGGAGAGACTTAGCACGCACTGGTCACATTTTACTTAAAAGAGAGAATTCACCACTGCTGCCTCATGTTCATTAGAAAATAAGAAACCATGTCCTCCAGGTCACATAGAATCAGACCCAGCTTTGATGGTCTCACGACAAAGGAAGCTAAAGCTCCTGAAAACAACATATATTTCAAGTGCCCAACCTCAGAGGCAGTTTATCAAGAAGTCCTTTAGGCCAGCAGAGCTCCATGTTTGTGGAGTTTTTAACCTGTCCCTTACTTATGGAAACTTCTCTACCACATCCAAGGTTATGAACTCCTGAGCATTTTCCATTCCAGTTATATATTCACAGATTTTATAACTCTTCTCCACTAATTGTGTCTTACTTCGGGCGAAGGTAATGTCAAGGCATTGTTCTGGATGAGAGAGGGAAATATTTTGTGTAGCACATATTTGATAGACATTGGATTCTTTTTCCTATTTTCCATTCAAAATACTGAATCCCTGACACTAACACATACCCTACTAGACTCTGACTACTAATCCTAATATGATGGAGAAAAATAACCCAAATAGAACAGAAATACAAGCAGGTCAGAGGAGGCATGGTGTATTTTTGAACTTTTCTTTTGCATAATAAATGGTAGGTGTTATAAATCTAGTGAATTTTTATTTGGAATAGTTTTTCATGTGTTTTTAAAATTAACAAATATGTGAATCCCTGCCTCCCTTTCTCTGTAGCCTATACAGCACATGTATTTTTATATGTACATATAGAATCCTACCTGGTATCACACGTACATTTTTGTGAGGTTGCTGACTCGGCAGATATAAATTGTGTGAAGAGACTACCCCTCTTAAACGCTGTTGGAACTAAAAATTCAACCTATGGGTGAGCTTCCTAGTACAACAACATTATAAATAATTCCATGTTCAGTAAAGTATATATTTTTGCATCAGTAGATGTTATATATTTCATTATAAATTTCATTTGGCATATATTGCTACTTTTTTATGTTTCTCTGTGTGTTTTTTTGGTATATATATATATATATATATATATATATATATATATATATATACTCTCCTGATTTATCAAAACATGAAATATATGTGTCTTATATACACTCTCTACATTCATACATTCATTCATGTTCATGCATGAGGAAATATAATCAACTTTTCTCAAGATTATTATTGGAAATATTCATCCACCTGAAATACATATTTGTTTCCTTGTACTGACAACTCACTTCTGTGAATGGTGCATACAAATCCTAATAATTCTACAGTATCTGACCCAGTTTAACATCAATGCAAGTAGATTCCTATGGGACATGATGTGTATTTTGACGTTCATTTATATTCAACACTGCTACATTAATATTTCTGCAGTTTTTGCACATCATAGGATATATATTTCATCCACAAGTTCACAACTTTATAGGTATTTTTTCACTTTTAATCATTTCCTGCTTCAGAACACATGTATTCCTCCCGGTTTCTTGACTGGTCTTTTCATGAGACTTCTCTGCAAACACATTTTTTTTTAATTTCATAATCAGTTTTGAAGCAAAACTCACACACTTTTCATGATAAACCATAAATCTAATACCACCATTAGATGCATAACTGTTTGGAATGGATGATTGTATATCAATATTAGGTTTCCTCTATATTTTCAGAAATCAATTCAATCCATTATTTAAAGTTCGAACCAGTTATATTATTTATTCACAGTATGGTCTATTCATGCATTATCTCTATATTCATAGGCACAAGGTACACCTATTTGTACCCCCAATTAATTTATACGTCTTCAAAATATTGCTTTCCTACATATTTTACCCAGTTCATCATTGTGACTGACTCTTCACATGTGCTGACATTTACAATCACTCTCTACCTGAAACCCTATTGCTAAAGAACTTTTGGTCCAAATCCTATACTCACTCTTTTATCTAAACTGACCGACTATTTTCCTATTCCTACCGAATATCCCTTTTGGACTGGATGTTCTCTTCCACATTCAATCATCCAAATTAGAAGGTCCTATGCCATAGTATATTGATTTAACTGAGACTACTGTGCAGGACATAAATCAATGCTAAGTATCCCAATCAAGGGCCCAATGCCCTTCTGGGCTTCAAAACTTACCTAGATTTCTGTTTTCATACTTATATTTCACCTATATATTCTTATAAATATCGCAGGTTCCTAATACAAATATTCATTCCAGAGAATGATTCCTAACCCAAATTGAACATGTTATTAACCCTAACCATACACTTTTCCCTCAATCTAATTTTACAGAAGAGCAGGGACAGAGTTGGTCTTACAATACAGGAATATAGGCGATCTTCCAGCTGCTGAAAACCTAAAAGGTCCATGCTGAAATGATCCTTGGAGAAGATGTAGGCAGCTATGAAGGACATGAGAGAGCAAAAGTCATCTTCCATGGCAAACAACCTGCTCAGGTTGATGGGATGTTTCTGAATTAGCCTCTCTCTTCCTAATGTAGAGAAGATGGAACAAACCATGCCTGTGTGGAGAGCTGTTCCCCAGTGCCTATGGTTGATATACCATTCTAACATATGAATGAGTCACAGCAAGTAGAGGCAGCCTCCATCTTTTGGGAACCATGTAAGCAACTGTTAAAACAAAGTGGTTTCCAAGGCAGTGACTTCATTCAGATCTTGAAGAAAGTGACATCACCTTACAGATTTGGTAATGAAAGTCTGTGATCTTGGGATCCAGGAAACCAGGCACACAGAGTCAAACCCACTCCATGTCCCAGTGGGCTAACTTGTTTGGATTTAACAAGACAGAGTTACTCTTTCTTTGTACCTACTGATGTGAGGACAGCCAAATGCCTGGAAACTATGAAGACTGGCCTTTCCAGAGAAAGCAGGTAGTTTCTCACCATGGGCTCCTGACAACTTCACAGAGTTGGCCAAAGAGAACAGATTGGAGACAGGACACGCCATTTTGGGGGAACATAGTATGGCCCACAAGTCAGAGGACACTCCGGATAGTCACAGACGTACTTGGGGAAAGGAGGTGACTTTTTGGGTGTGAGTGTGAGTTTGTGGTTTTGTCTCATGTTCTGAGAATAGTTAGGAAAGCTGGTTTGTTTGTTTTGGAGTGGACTGTGTCTAGTAAGTCCTTTGACAAGGTGAGTGTTTCTGTGTCTATATATCATACTGTGTCCGTGATTGTAGACATTAGAAAAGAGAATGCATCAATGGATGTGTCCTGTCTACGAGAAAGCTTCAGAGCATTCATCCTGTGCAATTTATGAATGGACTGCAGCTTGCCTTATGGATGGGCAACTCCTGCCATCTTTCTAAATTCCTGTTTTCTTCCTGAATTCTGGACACTCTCCAGAATACGCTCATGATTTTGTGTCCAAGATATGTACCACCTCCATCTCTGTGACATGGCCATGTACTGGATAGCTGATGGGAATGGCGAGTATCTCAGAAAACTCAGATATCAGTATGCCCAAGAAAGTCTCAGTGGAGAAACCCTGCTTTGGGCCTTTTGCTTACCTATTCTGTTGCCCTGAAAGTCAGGAAGGTCTTTGCCTCAGGCCACACTTTGTGAAGCCTGCAGAAAATAGTTTTCAAATGGAAAAGAATGGTCATTACCTGTGCCTCTTTGCTTAATTGCTTTGGAAATGGATGTTTCTGATTCAGCCTCTCAGCCCTATGTGAGGCTGTGGCTTAGATTCACAGCACATGATGGGTCTAAAGAAAAATCCCATGTGTGCATCCCAAACCAAAATGGACAAAAGAGCTGTCAGAGTGGTTCTTACAATACAGGAAAGTTGGGGACCTTCCACCTGATGAGAACCTCAAATGTCCATGCACAAATGATACCTGGAGAAGTTGTAGGCAGGTATGAAGCACCTGAGAGAGCAAAAGTCATCTTCCATGGCAAACAACCTGGTCAGGATGAAGGGATGTGTCTGAATCAGAATCTCTCTCTTCTTATTGTAGAGAAGATGGACCAAACCAGGCCTGAGTGGAGAGCTGTTCCCGGGTGCCAATGGTTGATATACATTCTACCTTATGAAAGTGTCACAGGAAGTAGGGGCAACCTCCATCTTATGTTACCCTTGGAAGCAACTGTTAGGACAAAGTGGTTGCCAAGGCAGTGACCTCATTCAGTTCCAAAGAATGTGACATACCTCATTTCCTTGGTGATGGAACTCTCTGAACTTGGTATCCAAGAAGCCAGGCACCCAGAGGCAGTCCCAGTCCCAGTCCCAGTGGGCTCACTTGTTTGGATTTACCAAGGACAGAGTCAGTTTTCTTGGTACCTAATGATGTGAGGATGGCCAAATGCCAGGAGAGCTCTGAAGATGGACCTTTCCTGAGAAAACAGGTAGTGGCTAACCACTTTTTCCTGACATCTTCACAGAGTTGGTCAAGGAAAGAAGGTCTGAGAGAAGACAGGCCATTTCGGGGGAACATAGTATGGCCCACCAGTCAGAGGACACTTCGGATAGTCACAGACCTTCTTGGGGCAAGGAGGTGCCTTTGTGGGAGTGGGTGTGGGTTTGTTGTTTTGTCTCATGTTCTGAGAATAGATAGGAAAGGCGGTTTGATTGGTTTGGAGTGGACAGTTTCTAGTAAGTCATTTGACACGGCGAGTGTTTCTGTTTCTGTGTATCCCACTGTGTCTGTTGTTGTAGACATTAGAAAAGAGAATGCATTAATGGATGTGTCCTGTCTAGTATAAATCTTCCCATAATTCATTCTGCCCAATATATGAATGGACTGCAGCTTGTCTTATCGATGTGCAACACCTGCTATCTTTCTAAGTTGTTGTTTTCTTCCTGAATTCTGGCCACTCTCCAGAATAGGCTCATGGATTTGTGTCCAAAATATGTACCACCGCCAAGCTCTGTGACATGGCCATGTACTGGATAGCTGAAGAGAATGGCGAGCATCTCAGAAAACTCAGATATCAGTGTGACCAGAAAAATCTCAGTGCAGAAACCCTGCTTTGGGCCTTTTGCTTACTTATTGTTGTGTTGCACTGAATGTCAGGAAGGTCTTTGCCTCAGGCCACCCCTTTGTGAAGCCTGAAGAAAACAGTTTTCAAATGGAAATGAATGGGCCTCACCTGTGGCTCTTTGCTTAATTGCTTTGGAAAGAGATGTGTCTTTATCAGCCTTTGGACCTGTGTGTGGCTGTGACTTAGATTCTCAGCACCTGATGGATCTTAAGAATGATCCCATGTGAGCTTCCAAAACCAAAATGGCAAAAAATATCATTCATTGTGGATGAAGTCTCTTGCCTTCCTCTGTTAGGTTCCTGCACTCCATCAAATGAGAATAGGGATTCTTTGGGTCAAATGAGTTCTTCAAAGCCCTGCAGATGTGCTTGTGTTTTCGCATGACTCTAAATCACCTAAAGAATCCATACCTAAAATCAGTAGGCCTCAAATTGGAGAAACACAGAAGTATTAACCGCAGGCTTATTTGTTCACTCCTGGTTCACAGAAATGGTGTCCAGGCTACCCTGACTTTAGGCAAATGAGGGGCAAACGAGCTGATTTTGGACACTGTCTTGGGCTGCCCCCCTCATGGAAACCTCCAGCCAGAGGTTAAGATGATTGACTATATGGAATAAGATGAGGGCCATGTGGGAGTGTTTTGGTTTTAATTTTGGTCATTTGTGTGGCATTGGAAAAAATGACTGGGTCCACGTGGGCTTGAACTCTGGTGTGATTCCCCTTAGAGACTGGGTTTTGGAACTGAACTCAGAGAAGCATTGCCATGAATTTTGTTGGGATTTTAAGAGGCCACGCATGAAAGTCGCTCTTGGAAACTGAGACCTAGGCCCCGGGTGGATTTCCACAGAGGCCTGGGAATCTCAGCAAGGATATCACATGATTTTATTCTTAAAGAAATGGCAGCCATAGTTGAGAGTCAAAACACACATGGACCTCACATTGTAGACCTCAATGGGCCTGGCCTAATGTGACCTTTTGTCCATTCTTTGGGAAGCCATGCCTGTGAGAGTTCTCCAGAGATTTCATTGAAATGAGCTTCCTCACCATTTAATGTTTGCTGAATGAACTGAAACCCACAGTGCCTGCAACTTCATGCTTGAAAAATGGCTAGATAAATACCATGAAATTTTTGAAATTCCTATGACCAGGTGGCACTGGAGAAACATTGGATGTCCTGTTGCTGATCATGAGTATACCAGACAGTGCGTTGATTTACTGAGTTTCATGAAAATGGTGTAGAACAGAGATGCCAGAAATTTGGAGCCTGCTGAGTAGTGGGTCTAGAGCAGTGGTGGGGAGGTGTTTGATAAAACATCCGTGGTAGGGCCATGTGGATCTACCATTGGATTCCAAATGGCTTGTAACTGACATGGTGCAGCCAACAGACCCTTATATGTAAAGGCATCTTGTTATATGGAGAGTTTTCAGAGGAAAATTAAGAATCAGGTTGATATGGACAAGGGGGCAATGGGGCAAGCTGTGAGAGATAGGAGCCTAGTTGGTGCATTCTCTTGCAGACCCTGACCCACCACACGTGACAGAACTCCCTCCAGCACTGTGTCCCAGTTTAGCTCCTAGTATTTCGTGAAACAAATACCAAACTCACAGTGCAGCAGCAAAAACACCACAAAAAGTGGAAGAGGACCAAATGGCTCCACAGTCCACACGGGGAGACTCTTAGTCCCCAGTGGCCTCAGTATACCTACAAAGAGAGGATTCAGCACTGCTTCATCTTGTTCATTGGAAAATAAGAAACCATGTCCTCCAGGTCACATAGATGCAGACCCAGCTTTGATGGTCTCACTACAGAGGAAGCCAAATCTCCTGAAAACTACATATAGTTCAAGTGTGGAAGCTCAGAGGCTGTTTCTCAAAAAGTTTTTAGGCCAGCAGAGCTCCATGTTTGTGGAGTGTTTACCCTGTCCCTTAGTTTTGTAAACTCCTCTACCACCTCCAAGGTTGTGAACTCCTGAGCATTTCCATTCCAGATATGTATTCACTGATTTTGTAACTCTTCTCCTCTAATTGTGTCTTACTTGGGGTGAAGGTAATGTCAAGGCATTGTTCTGGATGAGAGCGGGAGGATATTTGTGCAGCATATATTTACATACACATTGGATTCATTTTCCAATTTTCCATTCGAAATACTGAATCCCTGACACTAACCCATACCTAGTAGACTCAGACTATTCATCCTAATATAATGGAGAAAATTAATCCAACACATTAGAAATACAAGTACTTCAGAGGAGACATGTTGTATAGTTGGACTTGACATTTGCATTATATAAGGTAGGAGTTATAAATCTAGTCAAATTTTAATTGAAATATTCTCCATGTGTTTTTAAACTTAACAAATATGTGAATTCTTGTTTCCCTTTTCTGTAGCCTATTCACACATGTTTATTTATATGCATATATAGAATCCTACCAGGTATCACACGTACATTTTTGTGAGGTGGCTGTCTTTGCAGATACAAATTGTGAGAAGAGTTCACTCCTCGTAAATGCTGTTGGAAATGAAAATTCAACCTTTAGGAGAGCGTCCTAGTACAACAACATTATACATTAACTCATGTTCAGTAAAATAAATATTTTTGCATTTGTGGATGACATATATTTACTGATGAATTCGATTGGCATTTATATTGGTACTTTTTAATGTCTGTGAGTGTTGTGTGTGTGTGTTTGTGTGTGTGTGTGTGTATATATAGATATAGATATAGATATAGATATAGATATAGATATAGATATAGATATACTCTCCAAATTTTTCAAAATATGAAATATATGTGTCTAATATACACTCTCTAAATTCATTCATGTTCATGTATTTGGATTTATAATCAACTTTTCACAAGATTATAATCAGAAATATTCATCCACCAGAAATACATATTTGTTTCCTAGTACTGAAAACTAACTTCAGTGAATGGTGCATACAAATCCTAATTATTCTACAGTAACTGACCCAGTCTAACATCAATGCAAGTAGACTCCTATGGGACATGATATGTAATTTGTCATTCATTTGTATTCGACACTGGTACATTATTATTTCTTCAGTTTTTGCACATCATAAGATATACCTTTGCCAAGGCAGTGACCTCATTCAGTTCCAAAGAATGTGACATACCTCATTTCCTTGGTGATGGAACTCTCTGAACTTTGTATCCAAGGAGCCAGGCACCCAGAGGCAGTCCCAGTCCCAGTCCCAGTGGGCTCACTTGTTTGGATTTACCAAAGATAGAGTCAGTCATTCTTGGTACCTACTGAAGTCAGGATTACCAAATGCCTGGAGAGCTCTAAATAGGGAGCTTTCCTGAGAAAGCAGGTAGTGACTCTCCACTTTTTCCTTACAACTTTACAGAGTTGGCCAAGGAAAACAGATCTGAGAGAGGACAGGCCATTTCGGAAGAACAGAGTATGGCCACCAGTCAGAGGACACTCTGGTTAGTCATACACCTATGGGGAAGGAGGTGCCTTTTTGGGAGTGGGTGTGGGTTTGTGGTTTGTCTCATGTTCTGAAAATAGGTAGGAATGGCGGTTTGTTTTTTTTTGGAGTGAACTGTTTCCGGTAAGTCGTTTGAAGAGGTGAGTGTTTCCATGTCTGTGTATCCCACTGTGCCTGTGGTAGTAGACATGAGAAAAGAGAATGCAGCAATGGATGTGTCATGTCTAGTATAAAGCTTCCCAGCATTCATCCTGCACAATTTATGAATGGAGTGTGGCTTGCCTTATGCACGGGCAACACCTAATACCTTCCTAAGTCCCTGTTTTCTTCCTGAATTCTGGCCACTCTCTAGAATAGGCTCATGGTTATGTGTCCAAGATATGTACCAAATCCAAGGTCTTTGACATGGCCATGTACTGGATACCTGAATGGAATGGCCAGCATCTCAGAAAACTCAGATATCAGTGTGACCAGGAAAGTCTCAGTGGAGATACCTTGCTTTCGGCCTTTTGCTTACCTATTGTTCTGTTGCCCTGAATATCAGGAAGGTCTTTGTCTCATGCAACCCCTTTGTTAAGCCTGAAGAAAACAGTTTTCAAATGGAAATGAATGTGCATCACCTCTGGCTCTTTGCTTAATTTCATTGGAAAAGGATGTGTCTGATTCAGGCCCTTTGCCCTGTTTTAGGCTGTGACTTAGATTCTCAGCACCTGATGGATGTAAAGAAAGATCCCATATGTGCATCTAAACCAAAATGGAAAAACATTCAATCAATGTGCATGAATTATATTGCCTTCCTTTGTTAGGTTTCTGAAATCCATCATGTCAGAATAGGGATTCTTTGGGTGAAATGAGTTCTTCAAATCTCTGCAGAGGGGCTTGGCTTTTCTCATGACTCCAATTCACAAAAAGAATCTAGACCCCACAGTCAGAGAGCCTCAAATTGGAGAAGCGAAGCAGTATTAAGGGCAGGCCTATTTGATCACTCCTGGTTCACAGGAAGGGTGTCCAAGCCACCCTGTCATTCGGCAAATGAGGGGCAAGGGAGCTTATTTTGGACACTGTCTTGGGATGTGCCTCTCATGAAAACCTCCATCCAGATGTTATGATGAGTATCTTTATGGTAGAAGATGAGGGCCATGTAGGAGTGTTTTGGTTATAATTGTGGTCATTTGTGTGGCAGTTGGAAGAGATGACTGGGTAAACCTGGGCTTGAATTCTGCTGTGATTCCCCTTAGAGACTGAGTTCTGGAACTGACCTCAGAGAAGTATTGACATGAATTGTGTTGGGATTTTAGGAGGCCATGAATGAGAGTTGCCATTGGAACCTGGGATCAAGGCCCAGAGTGGCTTTCCACAGAACACTGGGAATCACAGCCAGGATATTACATGATTTTATTCTGAAAGACTTGGCAGGCATAATTGAGATTCAAAACACACTTGGACCTCGCTTTGTAGACCTCAATGGGCCTGGCTTCATGTGACTTTTTGGCCACTCTTTGGGTAGACTTGCCTGTGAGAGTGCTCCAGAGATTTCCCTGAAATTAGCTTCCTCACCATTTAATGGTTCCTGAATGAATTGAAACCAACATTGCCTCCAAATGCATCTGTGAAAAAATGCTAGATAATTACCATGAAATTTTAGAAATTCCGATGACCAGCTGGCACTGGAGGACCTTTGATGTCCTGTTGATGATCATGAGTATACCAGACAGGGCCTTGATTGACTGGGTTTCATGAAAATGGTGTAGAACAGAGATGCCAGTAAGTTGGGGCATGGTAAGTAGTGGGCCTAGAGCTGTGTTATGCAAATGTGTGATAAAACATCTGTGGTAGGGCCATGTGGATCTTCCATTGGCTTCCAAATGGCTGTGACTGACATGGTGCAACCATCACACCCATATATGTAAAGGCATATTTTTATATGGAGAGGTTTCAGGGCAATGTTCAGTATCATGTTGCTATTGTCAAGGGGGCAAGCTACTTGAGATAGAACCCTGGTTGGTGCATTCTCCTGGAGACCCTGCCAATCACACCTGACAGAACTCCCTTCAGCACTGTGTCCCATTTGAACTCGTTGTATTTCATGAAGCAAATACAAAACTCCCAGTGCAGCAGCAAGAAACACCACGAAAATTGGAGGATGACCATTGGTTTCACAGTCCACACGGGAAGACCCTTAGCCCTCAGTGGCCAAAGTTTACCTACAAAAAGAGAATTCATCACTGCTGCCTCATTGTTATTTGAAAATAAGTAACCATTTCCTCCAGGTCACATAGATGCAGATCCAGCTTTGACGGTTTCACTACAAATAAAGCTAAAGCTCCTGACAACAACATATATTTCAAGTGCCCAACCTCAGAGGCAGATTCTCAAAAAGTCTTTTGGCCAGCAGAGCTCCATGTTTGTGGAGTGTTTACCCTGTCTCTTACTTTTGGAAACTCCTCTACCACCTCCAAAGATGTGAAATCTGGAGCATTTTCCATTCTAGATATGTATTCACAGATTTTCTAACTCTTCTACTCTAATTGTGTCTTACTTGGGGCGAAGGTAATGTCAAGGCATTGTTCTGGAGGAGAGTGGGAAGATTTTTCCGTAGCATATATTTGCATACACATTGGATTCAGTGTCCTATTTTCAATTCAAAATACTGAATACCTGACTCTAACCCATACCCTACCAGACTCTGACTACTAATCCTAATATGATGGAGGAAAATAACCCATAAAGAATAGAAATACAAGCAGTTCAGAGTAGGCATGGTGTATAGATGGACTTGCCTTTAGCATGATACAGAGTTGGAGTTATAAATCTAGTCAATTGTTTGTTGAAACAGTTGTCCTTGTATTTTTAAGGTTAACAAATATGTGAATTCCTGTCTCCCTTTCTCTGTATTCTTATATGCACATATAGATTCCTATCTGGTACCACACGTACATTCTTGTGAGGTGGCTGACTTGGCAGATACAAATTGTTAGAAGAGATCACTCCTACTAAACCCTGTTGGAACTGAATATTCAACCTATGAGTGAGCTTGCTAGTTGAACAGCATTATACATAAATCCATGTTCAGTAAAATGAATATTTTTAGATCTGTGGATGGTATATATTTTATAATGAATTTTGATTGACATATATATTGCTACTTTTTTGTCTGTGTGTTTGTTTTATGTATATGTATATATATGTATATATATATATGTATATATATATATATATATATATATATATATATTTATATATATACACTCTCCAGATTTTTCAAAATATGAAATATATGTGTCTTATATTCACTCCCTAAATTCATTCATGTTCATGTATGTGGATTTATAATCAACTTTTCACAAGATTATTCTCAAAGTATTCATCCACCTGAAATTTGCCCAATGCTCTCAAATGTCAATCCTATTTGTGACTACATATTTGTATCTTCCTAAGATTATATATTTAAACTCAACCCTGTTCAAAATGTCTAATCCTATCACACACTTTATACTCTGCCTGATTTTGTAATGTCTCTATTGATATATGCTTTCCTACATATTTTCCCCACTTCATCATTGTGACTGACTCTTCACTTGTGCTGACATTTACATTCACTCTCTAATAGAAATCCTATTGCTAAGAAACTTTTGTTCCAAATCTTATACTCACCCTTCTTCCTAAACTTACTGACTATCTTCCTAATGCTACAGACTATCCCTTTTTGACTGGATGTTCTCTTCACATTCAATCATCCAAGTAAACGTGGTGCGAGCTTCAGAGGAGGAGACTACCAACAGGCTATCTCATGCAACATCAAAGGGTTTATTGGGTGTCCAGAATGCTGGGGTTCAGAGCTCACCTGAATAGTGCAGATAGCCCTGAGAATAGCTGAAGTAGGGCTTATATACTTTCCCTGGAGAGAGAAGGGAGGGAATTGTATTGATGTGTCAGGGCGAGTGGGCGGTTTGCATGCAACTGGGAGAGGGAGTACATTCTGCAATTTGGCAGCTGGGGATAGAACATTCTGGGAACAAGATTTGCAAACATTTCTCAAGATTTCAACAGTGTTCTGTTAAGCATACAGAAAAACAAGATGTGACAAGTACCTATTTTATTAATATTTCATTCCCCACTTCTTCTTCTGGCTAATTTTAATCATAAAAATGATCATTGGAGGGTGTCACATTCAATGTCTGCTAGTGGGGTATTACCATAAGTTTAACTCCTCCAATTTGAGCCTGGAGAAAAGACATTACACGGTTGAGCAAACAGGGTTTTGTAATTAGCAATAATATGAGGATTATTATTGGACCGGCCAGGGTTGATAAAAACGTAGTTAACCAGGGGGACTGTGTGAACCAAGACTCAAGCCACCCTTTTGGGCCCTCTCTCACTTGTTGATGCTCTTCAAGGTGTCTTTTAAATTTACTCATAGATTTTATTACGACTCCAGTATAGTCAGCATAAAAACAACATTCTTCCCTCAATGCAGCACAAAGGCCCCCTTCTCTAATGAAGAGGAGGTCCAACCCTCAACTGTTCTGTAAAACAACTTCAGAGAGAGAGGTTAAAGTTTCATGCAAAGCCCTGAAGGAGGTTTCTAATATCTTACTTTTGCTCTATTGCTGCTTCTAATTGGGTCATCTTTTGTGTCCCATGGACAATGCCACTGGTTCCTCTGCCCACCCGTGCAGCAACTCCTATTCCTAATAGGATGGCTAAAGTGAGGGATATATGTTCCCAGTGGAACCGGTTGTATGCCCCCCCTATTTGATCTTCAAATGAACCTGCGTCATGATAGAGCACTCTGGGAAACATCTGCACCATTACACAATTTATCACATATCTTGATCATTTCATGAAAACATAAATGATGTTTAAGTATATAGAATTATGCTGTTGTAGGCACTGACAAAGCAAGGCACATAAGATAGCACTCAAGAGAGGGAAACAGTCCTATTTGGTTGCAACCAGATTCAGAGGGCATTGCTTCTATTGTAATCAATTAATCCCCTGAAACTCAAGTTTAGGTAGTTTCAGAATTTTGTACCCAACATATAAGGGATGGGGCTCAGAAGTTCACAGTCTTCAGAAGTTTAAAAAAGCAGTATTTGTTTCTGTTTTTCCTTCTGTTCTGGGCAAGTTAACTTTTCAAGGACACCTGGGAGGAGGAGAGCTTTTTCTTCCCTTTCTTATTTTCCCCCTGCCAGCTGTTACCATGGAGCCCGGTTGGTAATTTCTTTATCTTAGAAATGTAGCCATCTCTGTGAAGCCCCAGCTGAAGGCCAGAGGACTTGTTCACATATTTTGTGAAAAACTAGTTAGGGGTTGTCTAGCTTAGAAGTACTGAGATTTTTAGCCAGTGGCCAAGTAGAACAGGGCAATACGAAAGAGAAAGTTTATCTACATTAAAGTCTTTATTGGGACTGTTTGGCTGAAAGTTGAAAACTCAGCCATGGTGAAGACTTCTGAAGAAGGTCATTTAAGACTTTTCTGTGGGCCTGGTACAGAGGGGGAAAGACGGGGAAGGTGGGGCTGAGAGCACCTCCGAGGATCTGAGAATGAGGGAAAAGAGAGATGTAAAAGAATAATGCGAAAGGGTATTGGGAATTTCCTAGCAGCAAACTTGAGCAGTAGATCAGGTAGAGCAGAGTGAAAGACGGGAGTGAGGATCCCAAAATCCTGTGAGGGACTTTAAATTTTAGTAACCTGTTTTCAGTGATGACAAAGCAACTTTAAAAGCCAATTATATTACATCTTGGATAAGGGTCTCAGGGCTCTCCTCAGCTCGTTTGAGCATTGGGTTAGCTGGTAAGAGGACCTGGTGGGACCCGGTGAGGGCACTGACAGGAGATGAGAGGAATGAGTCGGTGGAGCGGTACCTATGTACCTGCTACCTCAGCAAGGGGCCGATGGTCTGAGAACTGGTGGACCTTTGGGTTTCTGATCTAGTTATTGGAGGGGAGAAATCAAGTTGCTGAGATGGGAGTGACATCAGAGGGTCTGGAGCAGAAGGCTGAGGATAATGATCTATTGGAGAAGCATAGTTCAGGATGTGAGTGAGGGAGGGAAAAGGCTTCCACATAGGGGAATTTCCTTTCACTCTTTTGAGCACTTGCAGAAGTCAAAAAGGTCACGCAAAATTTGAGGATCTAGAGACCCCTCTGGGTGCCATAGTTTTTGGTTGTCTAATTGGTAATGTGGCCAATGCTGTGTACTGAATTTGATGAAGAATTGGGGTTTCATCAGGCAGCCCCTGTATGCACACATTCCCATGACATACAGAAAAAGTCGGCTTTTCCCCCACACAGCCAGTACTCTTTGTGGCTTTGATAGTCTGCCAGGCAAACTTAGTAATCTAGACTAGCCAACCTGCATCTGGCTCGCGTGTCCCTACATCCATAATGTTTGTTTCCATTATCTATGGTACAGAAGGGATTTAATGGTATTTTAGTGGGATCCTCTTCATCAGTGATATCACAATAGGAAATACCTATAGCCAGCTAACAAATGTCTGGGTG
Organism: Callospermophilus lateralis; assembly: GCF_048772815.1. Taxonomy (NCBI): domain Eukaryota; kingdom Metazoa; phylum Chordata; class Mammalia; order Rodentia; family Sciuridae; genus Callospermophilus; species Callospermophilus lateralis. The sequence continues at coordinate 111,666 of NW_027516305.1, forward strand.
GAGAGATGGCCACCAGGTCCCTAAGGGGGCTGTATGCGAGATAGACCATACTTCTTTTCCAGTAGGATTTGTGATCAGCCATCACTGCTTAATGGGCTGATGAGGGTTAGGACTACTTGTAGCCAAGGGGAGAGTATATAACCTTATTCACATTGCGAATACACAATTTGAAACTGTTACCAGTCTTTTTCAGTTTCCAGAAAGATTCTGTACAGGGAGCAGGCTTGAGATGAGAGGTATGGATCCTGGAAGTGATTCTGTTTACGTTTACCACTGTAGGTGTTATAATAGCACCTGGTATGGTCCTTTTCAGCGGGGTACCAGGGATGACACCTGATATCATCTTACATAGATGAAATCTCTTACTTGATATGGATGTGGAATCCCCTGGTTCCCAGTTGGGTAGGCAGTGGCCAGCTGTTTTCACAGGTATTACTGAGTTCTTTCAAGATCTTTAAGTCTGTCAAGCAAGGGGGTGTGGAAAGGATCTTTAGGTCTTACAGTTGGGCTTAGGTCCCCTACTGGAGGAGGGCCACCATAAAGAATTTCACATGTGGTAAGGTTACTCAAAGAAACAAAGGGATTTTTTCTTGCATGAAACATTGCATAAGGCAGGAGCATAGTCCAATCTTATGCTGGTCTCTAAGCTTAATTTCGTTAAGGTCTCTTTAATGGTTCTATTCATTCTTTCTACTTGTCTTGAACTCTGTGGTCTATAAGCACAATTTAACTTCCAATTAATCCTCAGGTTCCTGGCTAACCCCTGACTTACCTGGGTCATGAACATTGGTTCATTGTCAGATCCTATTACCGGCTTAGCTTCCTCCAATGGTAGAGAGGCTTAGTCAGCAGCAGCGGAATCACTTAGAGTGTGTTGTGTGTTAGGGGACGAGGGCAGGGGATAAGGAGGGGGAGAAGAGTCCAGTAGAGTCAAATCTGTGACTCAGGGAGAACAGAGGGTGGAGGAGGAGGAGGTTGAGAGGGTTTGAGAGATCATGGGGGAAGGAGTAGGAGCAGAGGTAGGGGCAAGGAAAGGCTTCACCCATGGAGGAGGAGATTTGTAGAGGTCCTGCCAAGTTAAGATATATGGCTGTTGATCCGGATGGCTATGTGGCGCTGGCTGAAAGACAATACCTCTGACTTTTTAAATTAGTGGGAAGTAGAAAGATCCTTCTAGGGGCCATACGACTCCAAAGATGGGCCATTCTGAGGCACAGAGATTCTGCCAGGTCCAGCGTTTTACTAAAAAAAGAAAGATTCTGAGCCCTTAAGCGGACTTTGGTCCAGTGATCAAGGGTCAGGGACAGAGGCATTGACGTGCTCTGTTCCATAATGAAAGTTCCACAAACAGTAAAAGCAAGGACACATGACACAGATAAGACAAGACCATAAAGACAGGCAATGAACGTCCAACACTGAGACCAGGAATGAGTAGCCGGCAAAACCCAATGGTATGGCAATAACGAATCTAAAAAAATATATCACTGAGTCGAGAAGACTATTGTTCCTTGATTTCCCGAGTTCTCTGCGGGGTCCTCCAGAGAGGTGCCCTTTGTCTCTGTGACATGTCTCTCAGCCACCGTCGGAGAGAGCCCAGGCTCTTCATCGCCAGCAATTTTGCCAAGCCCTAACAAAAAACCTGAAACCAGAAAGAGGCGCCTTACTTGCTCCGAGAGGAGCCCGTTGGGGTCTCTCGTCCGCCACTGCTGGAACTCAGTGGAACCTCAATATGTAAAGGTCAGGCGAGTGTCAGAGGAAGATACTACCAAGAGACTGTCTCATGCAACAGCAAAGGGTTTATTTGTGGTCCAGCATGCTGGAGCTCAGAGCTAAATTAAATAGAGCAGAGACCTCTGAGAACAGCTTAAGCAGAGCTTATATACTTTCCTTGGAGAGGGAAGAGAGGGAAGTTCAGTGATGGGTAAGGGCGAGTGTGCGGTTTGCATGACACCGAGTGAGGGAGTACATTCTGCAGTTCGGCTGTTGGGAACAGTACATTCTAGAACAAGATTAGCAAACATTTCTCAAGATTTCAACAGTGTTTTGTTAAGCATACAGAAAAACAGGAAGTGACAAGTACCTATTTTATTAATTTTATTAACCTTTCACTACCGACTATGCCTTTTTGACTTGATGTTCCTTCTACATTAATTCATGCAACGTATAAGGTGCTATGCCATTGTATATCGATTTATCTGAGACAACTCTGCAGAACGTAATTCAACACCACGTATCCCTATCAAGGGCCCAATGCCCTTCTGGGCTTCAAATCAGACTTAAATTTCTTTTTTCATACATATATTTCACCTATATATTCTTCTACACATAGCAAGTTCTCAATACGATCATTCATCCAGCAAAATGATTTCTAACCCAAATCGAGCATGTTTTTAACCATAACCGGACACTGTTCCCTCAATCTAACTTTACAGAAGAGCAGGGAAGGAGTTGATATTACAATACAGAAATGTAGAAAAACTTCCACCTGCTGAGAACCTCAAAGGTCCATGCAGAAATGATCCCTGGAGAAGATGTAGGAAGCAATAAAGGACCTGAGAGACCAAAAGTCATCTTCCATGGCAAACAACCCGGTCAGGATAAAAGGTTGTGTCTGAATCAGATTTTTTTTTAATGTAGAGATCATGGACCAAACCAGGCCTGTGTGGAGATCTATTCCTGGGTGCCTTTGGTTGATATACCATTCTAACTTGTGAAAATGTCACAGGAAGTAGGGGCGGCCTCAATCTCTTGGGACCCTTGGAAGCAACAGTTAGGACAAAGTGGCTGCCAAGACAGTGCCCTCATTCAGTTCAGGAAGGAAGTGACCTCACCTCACTTTCTTGGTGATGGAACTCTCTGAACGTGGGATCCAGGAAGCCAGGCACACAGAGCCAGTCCCAGTCCCAGTCCCAGTGGTCTCACTTGTTTGGATTTACCAAGGACAGGGTCAGTATTTTTTGGTACCTACAGATGTGAGGAAGGCCAAATGCCAGGAAAGCTCGGATGCAGGGCTTTTCATGAGAAAGCAGGTAGTAGCTCACCGTTGGCTCCTAAGAAGTTCACAGAGTTGGCCAAGGAGACAAGATCTGAGATAGGAAAGGCCATTTTGGGGGAACATATTATGGCCCACAAGTCAGAGGACACTCTGGATAGTCACAGACCTACTTAGAGGTGCCTTTGTGGGTGTGGTTGTGGGTTTGTGATTTTGTCTCATTTTCTGAGAATAGGTAGGACAGTCGGTTTGTTTCATTTGAAGTGGACTGTTTCTAGTAAGTCTTTTCACAGGGCGAGTGTTTCTATGTCTGTGTATTCCACTGTTTCCGAGGTTGTAGACATTAGAAAAGAGAATCCATCAATGGATGTGTCGTGTCTAGTAGAAATCTTCTCAGCATTCATATTGCCCCGTTTATGAATGGACTGTAGCTTGCCTTATCGATGAGCAACACCTGCTACCTTCCTAAGTTTCTATTTTCGTCCTGAATTCCGGCCAATCTCAAGAATAGGCCCATGGTTTTGTGTCCAAGATATGTACCACCTCCAAGCTCTGTGACATGGCCATGTACTGGATAGCTGTAGGGGATGGCGAGCATCTCAGAAAACTCAGATATCAGTGTGACCAGGAAAGTCTCAGAGGAGAAACCCTGCTTTCGGCCTTTTGCTTACCTATTGTTCTGTTGCCCTGAATGTCAGGAAGGTCTTTGCCTCAGGCCACCCCTTTGTGAAGCCTGAAGAAAACAGTTTTCAAATGGAAATGAATGGGCATACCTGTGGCACTTTCCTTAATTGCTTTGGAAAGGGATGTGTCTGAATCAGGCCCTTGGCCCTGTGTGTGGCTGTGGCTTAGATTCTCAGCACCTGATGGATCTAAAGAAAGTTACCATGTGTGCATCCAAAAGAAAATTCGCCAAAAGAGCAATTATTGGGATGAAGTCTCTCGACTTCCTCTGTAAGGTTCCTGACTTCCATCAAGTGAGAATGGGATCCTTTGGGTCAAAAGAGTTCTACAAAACCTGCAGAGGCTAGCCCATTGTACTTGGGTTTTCTCATGACTAAAATTCACATAAAGAATCTAAACCCCACAGACAGTAGTCCTCAAATTGGAGCGGTATTAATGGCAGGCCTATTTGATCACTTTTGGTTCACAGGATGGGTGTCCAGGCCACCTTGACTTTAGGCAAATGAGGGGCAAAGGAGCTTATTTGGGACACTGTCTTGGTCTGCACCCCTCATGGAAACCTCCAGCCAGATTATGATGAGTGTCTATATGAAAGAAGATGAGGGCCATATGGGAGGGTTCTTGTTTTAATTGTGGTAATTTGTGTGGTAGTTGGAAGAGATGACTGGGTCCACCAGGGCTTGAACTCTGGTGTGATTCCCCTTAGAGACTGAGTTCTGGAACTGACCTCAGAGAAGTATTGCCATGAATATTGTTGGGATTTTAGGAGACCAGGCATGAGAATCGCTTTTGGAAACTGAGATCTAGGCCCAGGATGGCTTTCCACAGAGCTCAGGGATTCTGAGCCAGGATATCACATGATTTAATTCTTAAAGACTTGGTAGCCATAGTTGAGAGTCCAAACACTCATGGACCTCACATTGTATACCTCAATGGGCCTGGATTCATGTGTCCTTTTGGCCACTCTTTGGGAAGGCTTGCCTGTGAGTGTTCTCCAGAGCTTTCATTGAAATGAGCTTCCTCACCATTTAATGGTTCCTGAATTAAATGAAACCCACAGTGCCTCCAACTTCATCCTTGAAAAATGACTAGATTAATACCATGAAATTTTTGAAATCCCCATGACCAGGTGGCACTGGATAACCTTAAGATATCCTGTTGCTGATCATGAGTATAACAAACAGTGCCTTGATTGACTGAGTTTCGTGAAAATGGTGTAGAACAGAGATGCCAGTAAGTTGGAGCCTGCTGGGTATTGGGCGTAGAGCAGTTGACTATAGGTGTGTAAATAAATATTTTTGGTAGGACCACCTGGATCTTCCATTGGCTTCCAAATCTTGCGACTGACATGGTGCAGGCAGCAGACCTTTATATGTAAAGGCATCTTGTTATATGTAGAGGTTTCAGGGCAATGTTCAGAATCAGGTTGCTATAGTCAAGGGGAAAGCTATGTGGGATAGAAGCCTGGTTCGTACATTCTCTTTCCGACCCTGACCAACCACACATGACAGAACTCCCTCCAGCATTGTGTCCCAGTTGAACATGTTGTATTTCATGAAGCAAATACCAAATTCCCAGTGCAGCAGTAAGAAACACCCTGAAAAGTGGAGGATGACCAAATGGCTTCACAGACCACACCGGAAGACACTTAGCTCCCAGTAGCAACAGTTTACCTACAAAGGGAGATTTCAGACCTGCTGCCTCATGTTCATTACAAAATAAAGAACCATGTCCTCCAGGTCACATAGATGCAGACCCAGATTTTTGGTGTCACTACAAACGAAGCTAAATCTCCTGACAATTACATATATTTCTTTTTCTTTTTTTAATTAATTTTTATTGTAGGTTGTTCAAAACAGTACATACTTCTTGATATATCAAATTTCACACTTTGATTCAAGTGGGATATGAGCTCCCATTTTTACTCCATATACAGATTGCAGAATCACATCTGTTGCAGAACCATTGATTTACATATTGCCATACATATATTTCTTGTGCCTAACCTCAAAGGAAGTTTCTCAATAAGTCTTTAGGTCAGCACAGCTCCATGTTTCTCGAGTGTTTACCCTCTCCCATACTTTTGTAAACTGTTTTACCACCTCCAGTGTTGTGAACTCCTGAGCATTTTTCATTCCACATATGTATTCACAGGTTTTCTAACTCCTCTCCTCTAATTGTGTCTTACTTTTAGCGATGGTTATGTCAAGGTATTGTTCTGGATAAGAGAGGGAAGATTTTTGTGTATCACATGTTTGCATACACATTAGATCCATTTTCCTATTTTCCATTTGAAATACTGAATCCCTGACAATAACCCATACCCTACTAGACTCTGACTACTAATCCTAATATCATGGAGAAAAAAAAACCTAACAAATAGAAGTACAGTCCTTTTATAGGAAGCATGGTGTATATTTGTATTTGTCTTCCTCTTTATCAAGAGTATGTGTTTTAAATTTAGTAAACTTTTCATTTTAATATTTCTCCATGATTTTTTAAAGTTATCACATATGTAAATTCCTGTCTCCCTTTCTCTGTATCCTATTCAGCACATGTAATTTTTTTATGCATATACAATATCCTACCTGGTATCACACGTACATTCTTGTAAGATCACTGCCTTTGGAATATAAAAATTGTGAGAAGAGATGACTCTCCCTAAATAATGATGGAACTGAAAATTCCACCTATGGGTGAGCTTCCTAGTGAAAAACACTATACATAAATCCATGTTCAGTAAAATGAATATTTTTGGATTTGTGAATGAATTATATTTCATGATGAATATCGATTGGCATATATATTGCTAAATATTAATGTGTGTGTGTGTGTGTGCATGTGTGTGTGTGTGTATATTCTACGGATTTTAAAAAAATATGAAAAATATGTGTCTTATTATACACTCCCTAAATTTATTCATATTCATTTATGTTCATTTAAATTCAAATTTTCACAAGATTATTCTCAGTAATATTCATACACCTGAAATATATTTTGGTTTCCTACTACTGAAAACTAAGTTCAGTGGATGGTGCTTAAAAATCCTAATATTTCTACAGTAACTGACCCAGTTTAACATCAATGCAAGTAGATTGCTATGGGACATGATGTGTAATTTGAAGTTCATTTTTACTCAACACTGGTACATTACTATTTCTTCAGTTTATGGACATCATAGGATGTATTTTTTCATCCACAACTTCACAAATTTTTTTGGCATTTGGTTCACTTTCAATTACTTACTACTTCAGAACACATGTATTCCTCCATGTTTCTTTACTGGTCTTTTCACTAGACTTCTTTCTAAACACATTATTTTCGATTCCATAATCATTTTTGAAGCAAAACTCACTCTTCACGATAAACCGTAACCCTAATAATACCATTGCATATATAACTCGTTGGAATGATGGTATATATATCAATATAAGATTTCCAATATATTTTCAGATGCAAACTCAATCCATTATTTAATGTTGTATCCAGTTACATACTTTATTCACAATATGGTCTATTCATGCATCATCTCAATAATCATCAACACAAGGTACACCTATTTGTATCCCCAGTACTAATTTATAAGTTTCCAGAATATTACTCCCCTTTATGGTGGAAGAAATACTTATGTCACCTGATCTACATATACATTTTACCACAGTAGTATTCTGGACACAAAATGCAAAGGTCACACATATGATTGTACCAAAGCCTAAATGGAAAGTGACCATGGATTACTAAAAGCATCTATGTCCAGGGTGCCTACTGCTCTCAAATGTCAATCCTATTGGTTACTACATATTTGTTTCTTCCTAAGATTATAGATTTAACCTCAAGCCTGTTGAAAATATCTAATCCTATCACTCACTTTATACTTTTCCTGATTTCCTAATGCCCCTATTGATATCTGCTTTCCTACATATTTTTCCCAGTTCATCATTGTGACTGTCTCTTCACATGTGCTGATATTTACATTCACCCTCTAACTGAAAACCAATTGCTAAAGAACTTTTGGTCCAACTCCGAGACTCACTCTTCTTCCTAAACCTACTGACTATCTTCCTAATCCTACAGACTATCCCTTTTTGACTGGATGTTCTCTTCTACTTTCAATCATCCGAGGTATAGGGTCCTATGCCATTGTATATCGATTTATCTGAGACCTCGGTGCAGAACATAATTCAATCTAAGTATACCAATCAAGGGCCCAATGCCTTTCTGGGCTTCAAATCTTTCCTAGATCTCTGATCTCATACATATATTTCACATTTATATTCTTATAAATATCACAGGTTCCCAATACCATAATTCATCCAGCAGAATGACTCCTAACCCAAATCGAACATGCTATTAACACTAACCATACACTGTTCCCTCAATCTCACTTTACAGAAGAGCAGGGACAGAGTTGGTCTTAAAATCCAGGAAGGTAGGGTATCATCCACCAGCTGAGAACCTCAAAAGTCCCTGCAGAAATAATCCCTTGAGTAGGTGTAGGCAGGTATGAAGGATCTGAAAGAGCAAAAGTCATCTTTTATGGGAAACAACCTGGTCAGGTTGAAGGGATGTGTCTGAATTAGCCTCTCTCTTCCTAATGTAGAGAAGATGGACCAAACCATGGCTGTGTGGAGAGCTGTTCCCTGGTGCCTATGGTTGATATACCTTTCTAACTTATGAATGAGTCACAGCAAGTAGAGGCAGACTCCATCTTTTGGGAACCTTGGAAGCAACTGTTAAAACAAAGTGGTTTCCAAGGTAGTGACTTCATTCAGTTCTTGAAGGAAGTGACCTCACCTTACATTATTGGTGATGAAAGTCTGTGATCTTGGGATCCAGGAAACCAGGCACACAGAGTCAAACCCACTCCATGTCCCAGTGGGCTCACTTGTTTGGATTTAACAAGACAGAGTCACTCTTTCTTGGTACCTACTGATGTGAGGACAGCCAAATGCCTGGAAACTATGAAGACTGGCCTTTCCAGAGAAAGCAGGTAGTTTCTCACCACGGGCTCCTGACAACTTCACAGAGTTTGCTAAAGAGACCAGATCGGAGACAGGACACGCCATTTTTGGGGAACATAGTATGGCCCACAATTCAGAGGACACTCCGGATAGACACAGACCTACTTGGGGGAAAGAGGTGCCTTTTTGGGTGTGAGTGTGAGTTTGTGGTTTTGTCTCATGTTCTGAGAATAGTTAGGAAAGCTGGTTTGTTTGTTTTCTAGTGGACTGTTTCTAGTAAGTCCTTTGACAACGTGAGTGTTTCTGTGTCTATATATCATACTGTGTCCGTGATTGTAGACATTAGAAAAGAGAATGCATCAATGGATGTGTCCTGTCTACGAGAAAGCTTCAAAGCATTCATCCTGTGCAATTTATGAATGCACTGCAGCTTGCCGTATGGATGGGCAACTCCTGGTATCTTTCTAAATTCCTGTTTTCTTCCTGAATTCTGGACACTCTCCAGAATACGCTGATGATTTTGTGTCCAAGATATGTACCACCTCAATCTCTGTGACATGGCCATGTACTGGATAGCTGATGGGAATGGTGAGTATCTCAGAAAACTCAGATATTAGTATGCCCAAGAAAGTCTCAGTGGAGAAACCCTGCTTTGGGCCTTTTGCTTACCTATTCTGTTGCCCTGAATGTCAGGAAGGTCTTTGCCTCAGGCCACACTTTGTGAAGCCTGAAGAAAATAGTTTTCAAATGGAATTGAATGGTCATTACCTGTGCCTCTTCGGTTAATTGCTTTGGAAATGGATGTGTCTGAATCAGCCTCTTGGCCCTATGTGAGGCTGTGGCTTAGATTCACAGCACATGATGGGTCTAAAGAAAAATCCCATGTGTGCATCCAAAACCAAAATGGACAAAAGAACTGTCATGGTGGATAGAGTCTCTCGCCTTCCTCTGTAAGGTTCCTGACCTCCATTAAGTGTGAATAGGGATCATTTGGGTCAAGTGAATTCTTTAAAGTTCTGCAGAGGCTATCCCATAGGTTCGTGGGTTTTCTCATGACTCCAATTCACATCTATGTTTACAGAAGAGCAGGGACAGTGTTGGTCTACAATACAGGAATGCAGTGGATCTTCCATCTGTTGAGAACCTCAAAGCTCCATGCAGAAATGATCTCTGGAGAAGATGTAGGCAGCTATGTAAGACCTGAGAGAGCAAAAATCATCTTCCATTTCAAACAACCTGGTCAGGATTAAGGGTTGAGTCAGAATGAGCCTATCTCTTCTTAATGTAGAGAAGATGGACCAAACCTGGCCTGTGTGGAGAGCTGTTCCCTTTTGCCTACGGGTGATATACCATTCTAACTCGTGAAAGTGTCACAGGAAGTAGGGGCAGCCCTCATCTCATGGGACCGTTGAAAGCAATTGTTATGACAAAGTGGTTGCCAAGGCAGTGATCTCATTCAGTTCCTGAAGGATGTGATCTCATCTCACTTCCATGGTGATGGAACTCTCTGAACTTGGGATACAGAAAGCCAGGCACCCAGAGCCAGTCTCAGTTCTAGTCCCAGTGGTCTCACTTTTTTGGATTTACAAAGGACAGAGTCAGTCTTTCTTGATACCTACTGATGTGAGGATGGCCAAATGCCAGGAAAGCTCGGAAGAGGGGCTCTTCCTGAGAAAGCAGATAGTGGCTCACTCCTGGCTTCTAACAACTTCACATTGTTGGCCAAGAAGACCAGATCTGAGACAGGTCAGGCCATTTCGGAGGATCATAGTATGGCCCATCAGTCAGAGCACACTCCGGAGAGTCACAGACCTATTTGGGGGAAGGAGGTGCCATTGCGGGTGTGGGTTTGTGGTTTTGTCTCATGTTCTGAGAATAGTTAGAAAAGGCGGTTTGTTTGGTTTGGAGTGAACTGTTTCTAGTAAGTCGTTTGACAATGCAAGTGTTTCTATGTCTGTGTATCCCACTGTGTCCGTGCTTGTAGACATTAGAAAAGAGAATGCATCAATGGATGTGTCCTGTCTCATAGAAAGCTTCCCAGCATTCATCCAGCACAATTTATGAATTGAATGCGTCTTGCCTTATTGATGGGCGATACCTGCTACCTTCCTAAGTTGCTGTTTTCTTCCTGAATTATGGCCAATCTCCAGAATAGGCTCATGGTTTTGTGTCCAAGATATGTACTACCTCCAAGCTCTGTGACATGGCCATGTACTGGATAGCTGAATGGAATGGCGAGCATCTCAGAAAACTCAGATATCAGTGTGACCAGTAAAGTCTCAGTGGAGAATCCCTGCTTTGGGCCATTTGCTTACCTATTGTTCTGTTGCCCTGAGAGTCAGGAAGGTCTTTGTCTCAGGCCAACCCTTTGTGAATCCTGAAGGAAAGATTTTTCAAATGGAAATGAATATGCTTTACCTTTGGCTCTTTCCTTAATTGATGAAGAAAGAGATGTGTGTGAATCAGCCTCTTGGCCCAGTGTGATTCTTTGACTTAGATTCTCAGCACCTGATGGATCTAAAGAAAGGTCCCATGGGTGCATAAAATCCAAAATGGCAAAAAGTGCAGTCATTGTTGATGAAGTATTTTGCCTTCCTCTGTAAGGTTCCTGAATTCCATCAAGTGAGAATAGGGATCTTTTGGGTCAAATTAGTTCTTCAAATCTATTCAGAGGCTATCCAATAGGTGCTTGAGTTTTCTCATCTTTCCAATTCACATAAAGAATCTGTACCCGACACTCAGTAGGACTCAAATTGGAGAAGGAGAGCAGTATTAAGGGCAGGCCTCTTTGATCACTCCTGGTACACAGGGAGGGTGTACAGGCCACTGGGAATTTAGGCAAATGAGGGGCAACAGAGCTTATTTTGGCCACTGTCTTGGGCTACGCTAATGCTATCAAATGTCAATCCTATTGTTGACTTCATATTTGTTTTATCCTAAGCTCATATATTCATCCTCAACCCTGTTGAAAATATCTAATCCCATCACTCACTTTATTCTTTTCCTGATTTCCTAATGTCTCTATTGATATCTGCTTTCCTACATATTTTGCCCTGTGCATCATTGTGACTGACTCTTCACTTGTGTTGACGTTTACATTGACTCTCTAACCAAAACCCTATTGCTAAAGAACTTTTGTTCCAAATCCTATACTCACTTTTCTTCCTAAACTTACCGACTATCTTTCTAATCCAACTGACTATAACTTTTTGAATGGATGTTCTCTTCTACATTCAATGATCCAAGTACAGTTCAGGTTTCTATTCAACCGGGTGAGGGAGTAGATTCTGCAGTTTGGCAATTGGGGACAGCACATTCTGGCAACAAGATTAGCAAAGAGTTCTCAAGATTTCAACAGTGTTTCGTTAAGTGTACAGAAAAACAGGAAGTGACAAGTACATATTTTATTAACCTTTCATTCCCCACTTCTTTTTCTGGCTACTTTTAATCATAAAAGTGATCTTTGTGGGGTGTCACATTCTATGTCTGCTAGTGGGGTATTACCATAATTTTAATTTTTCCAATTTGAGCTTGGAGAAAAGAAATTACATGGTTGAGGAAACAGGGTTTTATAGTTAGTAATACTATGAGGATTATTATTGGACCGGCCAGGGTTGATAAAAACGTAATTAACCAGGGGGACTGTGTAAAAAAAGACTCAAACTACCCTTTTTGTGCCTCTCTCTCTCGTTGTTGCTCTTCAAGGCATCTTTTTAATTTACTCATAGATTTTTTTACAACTCCAGTATTGTCGACATAAAAACAACATTCTTCCCTCAATGAAGCACAAAGGCCCCCCTCTGTCATGAAAAAGAGGTCCAACCCTCGACTGTTCTGTAAAACAACTTCAGAGAGAGAGGTTAAAGATTCCTGCAAAGCTGTGATGGAGGTTTCTAAAATCTTTAAGTTTTGATCTATTGCTGCTTCTAATTGGGTCACTTGTTGTGTCCCATGGACCAGAGCAGTGGTTCTTGTGCCCAACCCTGCAGCAACTCCTATTCGTAATAGAATGGCTAAGGTGAGGGACATATGTTCCCAGCGGAACCGGGTTGTATGTCCCCCTCTTTGATCTTCAGATGAACCTGCGTCATGATAGAGCACTCTGGGAAACATCTGCACCATTTCACAATTAATCACATCTGTTGACCATTTCATGAAAACATAAACAATGTTTAAGTATATAGAATTATACTGTTGTAGGGACGGACAAGGCAAGGCACCTAAGATAGCACCAAAGACACGGAAACAGTCTTTTTTGGTTTCAACCAGATTCAGAGGGCATTGCTTCTGTTGTAATCAATTAATCCCCTGAAACCCAAGTTACGTAGTTTCAGAATTTTGTACCCAACACGTAAGGGAAGGTGCTCAGAAGTTCACAGTCTGCAGAAGTTCACAAAAAGCAGTTTTTGTTTCTGTTTTTTCCTCAGTTTGGGCAAGTTAACTTTTCAAGGACACCTGGGTGGGGGTGTCTTCCCTTTCTTTTTTTCCCCCTTCCAGCTGTTTCCATACAGCCCAGTTTGTAACTTCTTTATCTTAGAAATGTAGCCATCTCTGTGAAGCCCCAGCTCAAGGCCAGAGGACTTTTTTTCAAATATTTTGTGAAAAACTAGTAAGGGTGTGTCTAGATCAGGAGTGCTGAATTTTTTAGCCAGTTGCCAAGGAGACCAGGGCAACACAAAAATAGGAAGTTTATCTACAGTGAACTCTTTTATCGGGACTCTTTTGCTGAAAGTCCTAAATCAGCCATGGTGAAGACTTCTGGAGAAGGTCAGTTAAGACTTTTCTGTGGGCCTGGTACAGAGGGGGACAATTTGGAAGGCAGGGATAAGAGCAGCTCTGTGGATCTGAGAATGAGGAAGGAGAGATGTAAAAGAATATTGGGAGAGGGCTTTGGGATCTTAATAGCAACAAAAACTTGAGCAGTAGAACAGATAGAACAGAGGGGGAGACGGGAGTGAGATTCCAAAAAGCCTGTGAGGGACTTTAAATTCTTAGTAACCTGTTTTTAGTGATGACAAAGCAACATTAAAGGCCATTTTCATTACATCTTGTATTAGGGTCTGAGGATTCTTCTCAGCAGGTTTGAGCTTTGCATTAGGTGGTAAGAGGACTGGGTGGGACCCGGTGCCGGCACTGACAGGAGAGGAGAGGAGTGAGTGAATGGAGTGGTACCTCAGTACCTGCAACCTCAGCAAGGGAGCAATGGTCTGAGAACCAGTCGAGATTTGGGTTTTTGATCTAGATATTGGAGGGGAGAAATCAAGTTGCTGAGGTGGGAGTGACAGCAGAGAGTCTGGAGCACAAGGCTGAGGGTGAGCATCTATTGGAGAAGCATAGTTCAGGATGTGAGCAAAGGAGAGAGAAGGCCTCCACATAGCGGAATCTCCTTTCACCCTTTTGAGCACTTGCAGAAGTTAAAAAGGTCACACAGAATTTGAGGATCTAGAGACCCCACTGGGGGCCATCGGTTTTGGTTATCTAATTCGTAATATGGCCAATGCTGTGTACAGAATTTGATGAGGAGTTTGGGTTCCATCTGACAGTCCCTGTATGCTCACATCCCCATGACTTACAATAGAAGTCTGCTCTCCCCCCCCACAGCCGTGACTGTTTGTGGCTTTGATAGTCTGCCGGGCAAACATAGTAATCTAGGCTAGCCAACCTGCATCTGGCTCACGTGTCCCTACATCTATAATGTTTGTTTCCATTATCTATGGTACGGAAGGGATTTAATGGAATTTTAGTGGGATCCTGTTAATCAGGGATATCCCAATAGGAAAGACCTATAGCCAGCTGACAAATGACTGGGTGGAGAGATGGCCACCAGGTTCGTAAGCTGGCTGTATTCGAGATAGGCCATACATCGTGTCCAGTAGGATTTGTGATCAGCCATCGCAGCTTAAGGGGCTGATGAGGGTTAAGACTACTGGTCGTCAAGGGGAGAATAAATATCTTCCAGGATCTTCTTTACAACCATTTGCAATGTTTCTTTTTTCTTCTTTTTTATTTCTTTTTTTTTGTGTGTGTGGGGAAGGCTTCAATACATCCTGAAAATGTATGTTCAAAGACTAGGAGTTATTTAAGTCCATACCTTACTGGCTTAATTTCAGTAAAGTCCACTTCCCAGAATTGTCCTCGTCTGGTTCCTCATAGGTGCTTTCCTGCAGGAAGCTTGGAAGTGTAAGCTTTAACCAATTAATGGACCTGACAGGCTTTTGTTACCCATTCAGTTATTTCCTTTTGCTGTGAGTAGGTTAGTGGAAAACTGTGTTCTTGATCCTTCACGAATGAATGCAGTTTCTTTGAACAAAGGTGAGTGAGTTGATGAACATTTGCTACTGACATAGTTAGAGCCATGATTATAGGAGTAGTTACTGAAGGATTAAAAAATTCCACTTGGGGGCCTTCAGGGTTAAAAGTTATTTTGGCCCAGAGCTTGGTGAGCAGAACTCTGCCCATCAATGGGGCCAGGGATTACTAGGAAGGCGTGATGGATTTTTCCTTTTCCCTGGTCCATGGTCCTCGTAGTTGTCAAAGCCCGATATTTACTTCTGTTAGACTCTTGAATTAGAGACCTTTTATTCGGTAGAGGGCCCAATGCACCTTACGGGCTGAGTATATTCCCCCTGCATCTACTTCAAAGTTTATTGTGTTCCCCTCCACTTCAAAAGTTACCTTGAGGTCAGGGAGAGGATCTGAGCCCGGACTTTCTTAGTATTCCTCCAGAGTCAGAATATCTGGCTGCCATGGCTGTCTCTTTCTAGGGCACTCTTTGGCCCAGTGTCCTTTTTCTTTAGAGTAGGCACATTGATCTGAGGCCAGGGGTGGCCTCTAGTGTGTGCCCAGGTATCCCTTCCTGTCTCTCTGTTTCTTAATTTCTGGCCTATTTGTTGTTGTGACCAGGACCTTAGTCAATGCCTTAGTCTGTCTTTTGTTTCTTTTATCCTCACTCAGCTCCCTTCTCTTCCTCAGTTTCTCTCTTAAAGTATACCTTCTCGGGTTCTCTGACTAAATCCCTCAAAGTCATATCTTGTAATCCATCTAAGCATTGTAACTTTCTTTTAATATCCAGGGCAGCTTTCCCAATAAAGGCCATTGTGACAGATGCCTTTTGATCCTCTGCCTGAGGATTGAAAGGAGTATGTCTCTTATATGCCTCCATAATTATCTCTAGGAACATAGAGGGAGATTCATCAGGCCCTTAAATAATCTCTCTTACCTTGGCCAAATTAGTTGGTCACCTAGCGGCCACTAAGATACCCACTATTAGAGCCCGGCGATAAGTGGACAGATGCTCCCTACCTTCAAAGGTGTTGGGGTCCCAGTTGGGTCGTTTCAAGAGAAAGCCGGCTTTGAATATATTGGGAAGTTTTGTCGGTCACGCATTTGGTCCGAGGATACTTTTTTCTAGCATCCAGGAGGATTCTCTTTTGTTCCTCTGTCATGAAGAGAGTCCCTAGGAGTTGTTGGCAGTCATCTCAAGTAGGTTGGTGTGAAAACATCAATGACTTCACCAGACCTGAGAGCCAGGTTGGGTCCTCGGTAAAAGGGGGATTGTTATTTTTCCATTTATATAGGTCTGAAGAGGAGAAGGCCAATACTGGTAGGCTTGCATTTTTTCCCTATGGCCATCGTCAATCATTGGTCCTTAGGAATGGAGGGAAGCAACACGGGAGTTCCAGGGTTTTCAATCATTTGCCACCGGCGAGTTCCTTTAGCAAGTCCAGCTTCCTCCAGGGGAGGAGGGGCTGTGTGTGACGCAGGGGAGTTATCTGGAGGCCCCTGGGCTGGCTTAGGTTCCTCCAATTGCGGAGAGGCTGAGTCAGCAGCTGGAGAATCACTTAGAGGGTGTTGGGGGTTGTGGGACAAGGGTAGAATATAAGGAGGGCGACGAGAGTCCAGTAGAGTCAAATCTTGTGACTCAGGGAGAACAGAGGGTGGAGGAGGAGGAGGAGCAGAGGGGTTGAGAGATCGTGGGGGAAGGAGTAGGAACGGGGACACAGCAAGGAAAGGCTTCACCCACGGAGGAGGAGATTTGCAGAGGTCCTGCCAAGTTAAGGTATATTCCTGTTTATCAGTATGGCTATGTGGCCCTGGCTGTAAGACAATATCTCTGTCTTTTTAAATTAGTGGGAAGTAGAAAGATCCTTCTAGGGGCCATCCGAATCCAAAGGTGGGCCATTCTGTGGCACACAGAGTCTGCCAGGTCCAGCGTTTTACTGAAAAAGAAACATTCTGAGCCCTTAAGCGGACTTTGGTCCATAGATCAAGGGTCAGGGACAGAGGCATTGAAGTGATCTGTCCCATAATGAAAGATACACAAACAGTAAAAGCAACGACACAGGACACAGACAAGAGAAAACAATAAAGACAGGCAATGGACGTCCAACACTGAGACCAAGACTGAGCAGGTGGCAAAACCCGATGGGCTGGCAATACCGAATCTGAAACAAAGTATCACTGAGTCGAGGAGACTATTATTCCTCGATTCCCGAGTCCTCTGTGGCATCCCCCAGGGACTTGGTTTGTGGCTCTGTGACACGTCTGCCAGCCACCATCAAAGAGAGCTCACACACTTCATCGACAGCCATTTTGCCGAGCCCTAACCTGAAACCTGAAACCAGAAAGAGGTGCCTTACTTACCCTGAGAGTAGCCCATTGGGGTCTCTCGTTCACCACTGCTGGATTTCGGTGGAACCTCCATATATAAATATCGGAAGAGCATTGGGGGAAGAGACCACCAAGAGACTCTCTCATGCAAAAACAAAGGGTTTATTGGGGGTCCAGCATGCTGCGGCTCAGAGCTCATTTGAATAGAGCAGAGAACCCTGAGAACAGCTTATGCAGAGCTTATATACTTTCCTTGAAGAGGGCAGGGAGGAAAGTTTATTGATGGGCCTGGGCGGGTGAGCAGTTTACGTGCAACTGGGTGAGGGAGTACATTCTGAAGTTTGGCAGTTGGGGACAGCACATTCTGGGAAAAAGATTAGAAATCACTTCTCAAGATTTCAACAGTGTTTTATTAAGCATACAGAAAAACAGGAAGTGACAAGAATCTATTTTATTAACATTTCACTACCGACTATACTTTGCCAGATTTCCTAAAGTCTCTATTGATATCTGCATTCCTACATATTTTCCCCAGTTCATCATTGTGATTAATTTTTCACATGTGCTGACATTTACATTCATTCAATACCCGAAACCCTATAGCTAAAGAACTTTTGTTCCAAATCCTATACTCACTCTCCTTTATAAACATACTGACTATCTTCCTAATACTACTGACTATCCATTTTGACTGGAAGTTCTCTTTGAAAATCAATCATGCAAGTTACAAGGTCCTATGCTTAATACCCAATCAAGGGCCCAATGCCCTTCTGGGCTTCAAATCTTACCTAGATTTTTGTTTTCAGATTCATATATTTTACCTATATATTCTTGAAAATATCGCAGGTTCCCAATACCATTATTCATCCAGCAGAATGATTTCTATTCCAAATCAAACCTGTTATTAACCCTAACCATACACTGTTCCCTCAATCTAACTTTAGAGAAGAGCATGGACAGAGTTGGTCTTAAAATACAGGAATTTAGGGGATCTTCCAACTGCTGAGAAACTCAAAGGTCTATGCGCAAATGTTCCCTAGAGAAGTTGTAGGCACCTATGAAGGAACTGAGAGAGCAAAATTCACCTTTCATTGCAAACAACCTGGTCAGCATGAAGGGATGTGTCTGAATCAGCCTCTCTCTTCTTTATGTAGAGAAGAAGGACCAAACGAGGCCTCTGTGGAGAGCTGTTCCCGGTTACCAATGTTTGATATACCATTCTAACTTGTGAAAGTGTCAAAGGAATTAGGGACAGCCTCCATTTCATGGGACCTTTGGAAGCAAATGTTAGGACAACGTGCTTGCCAAGGCATTGACCTCATTCAGTTACTGAAGGAAGTGACCTCACCTCACATTCTTGGTGATGGAACTCTCTGAACTTGGGATCCAGGCATCCAGGCACACAAATCTAGTCCCAGGCCCGGTCCCAGTGGTCTCACTTCTTTTGATTTACCAAAGACAGAGTCAGTCTTTCTTGGTATCTACTGATGTGAGGATGGCCAAATGCCAGGAAAGCTCTGAAGAGTGGCCTTTGCTGAGTAAGCAGGAAGTGGCTCACCGTTGTCTCCTGACAACTTCACAGAGTTGGCCAAGGAAACCAGATCTGAGACAGAACAGGCCATTTGATGGGAACATAGTACGGCCCACCAGTCAGAGGTCACACCCGATAGTCAGAGACCTACTTTGGGAAAGGAGGTGAATTTGTGGGTGTGAGTGTGTGTTTGTGATTTTGTCTCATGTTCTGAGAATAGGTAGGAAAGGCAGTTTGTTTGGTTTGGAGTGGACGATTTCTAACAAGTGATTTGACAAGGCGAGTGTTTTTATGTCTGTGTATCCCACTGTGTCCATGGTTGTAGACATTAGAAAAGAGAATGCATCAAAGGATGTGTCCAGGCTAGTAGAAAGCTTACCAGAATTCTTTCTGCCCAATGTATGAAAGGAATGCGGCTTGTCTTATGGATGGATAACACCTGCTATCTTCCTAAGTTCCTGTTTTCTTCCTGAATTCTGGCCACTCTCCAGAATAGGCTCATGATTTTGTGACCAAGTTATGTACCACCTCCAAGCTCTGTGACATGGCCATGTACTGGATAGCTGAAGGGAATGGCGAGCGTCTCAGAAAATTCAGATATCAGTGTGACCAGGAAAGTCTCAGTGGAGAAACACTGCTTTGGGCCATTTGCTAACCTAATGTTCTGTTGCCCTGAATGTCAGGAAGGTCTTTGCCTCATGCCACCTCTTTGTTAAGCCTGAAGAAAACAGTTTTCAAATGGAAATGAATATGGATCACCTGTGGCTCTTTGCTTAATTGCTTTGAAAAGGGATGTGTCTGAATCAGCCTCTTGGCCCTGTGTGAGGTTGTGGCTTAGATACTCAGCACGTGGTGGATGTAAAGAGAGATCCCATGTGTGCATCCAAAACCAAAATGGCCAAAAAACAGTCCTTGTGGATGAAGTCTGTCGCCTTCCTCTTTAAAGTTCTTGAACTCCATCAAGTGAGAATAGGGATCCTTTGGGTCAAATGGGTTCTTCAAAGACCTGCAGAGGAGCTTGTGTTTTCTCATGACTGCAAATCACATAAAAATATATACCTGACACTCAGTTTTCCACAAATTGGAGAAGCATAGAAGTATTAACGTCTAGCATATTTGATCACTCCTGTTTCACATGAAGGGTGTCCAGACCACCCTGAATTTACGCCAATGAGGGGCAAGGGAGTTATTTTGGACACTCTCTTGGACTCCGCCACTCATGGAAACCTTCAGCCAGAGGTTGTGATTAGTGTCTATATGGAATTAGATGAGGGACATATGGGAGGGTTTTGGTTTTAATTTTGGTCATTTGTGTCCGGTTGGAAGACATGACTGGGACCACCTGGGCTTGAACTCTGGTGTGATTCCCCTTAGAGACTGAATTCAGAGAAGTATTGCCATGAATTTTGTTGGGATTTTAGGAGTCCACCCATGAGAATCACCCTTGGAAACTGAGATCTAGGCCCAGGGTGGCTTTCCACAGAGCCCTGGGTATCTCAGCCAGAAGATCACATGATTTAATTCTGAAAGACTTGCCAGCCATTGTTCAGAGTCACAACACTTATGGACGTCACATTGTAGACCTCAATAGGCCTGGCTTCATGTGACATTTTGGCCACTCTTTGGGAAGCCTTGCCTGTGAGAGTTCTACAGAGCATTCATTGAAATGAGCTTCCTCACCATTTAAAGGTTCCTGAATGAATTGAAACCCACAGTGCCTGCAACGTCATCCTTGAAAAATGCCTAGATAAATACCATGAAATTTTTGAAATTCCCATGACCAGGTGGCACTGGAGAAACTTTGGATGTCCTGTTGCTGATCGTAAATATGCAAGACAGTGCCTTGATTGAGTGGGTTTCATAAAAATGGTGTAGAACAGAGATGCCAGTATGTTGGAACCTGCTGACTAGTGGGCCTAGAGCAGTGGTAGGCAGGTGTGTGATAAAAAATTTGTGGTGGGGCCATGTGGATCTGCCATTGGATCCCAAATGGCTTGTGACTTACATGGTGCAGCCAGCAAACCCTTCCATGTAAAGGCTTCTGGTTATATGGAGATGTTTCCGGGCAATGTTTAGAATCAGGTTACTATGGACATGGGGCCAAGCTATGTGGGATAGAAGCCTGGTTGGTGCATTCTCCTGCAGACCCTGACCAACCACACATGAAAGAATTGCCTCCAGAACTGTGTCCCAGTTGAACTTCTTTTATTTCATGAAGCAAATGCCAAAGTCCCAGTGCAGCAGCAAGAAACACCACGAAAAGTGGAGGATGACCAAATGGCTTCCCAGTCCACATGGGAATACCCTTAGCCCCCAGTGGCCACAGTTTACTTACAAAGAGAGAATTCAGCACTGCTGCCTCATGTTCATTGGAAAATAAGAAACCATGTCCTCCAGGTCACATAGATGCAGACACAGCTTTGATAGTCTCACTAAAAAGAAGCTAAAGCTCCTGACAACAACATATATTTCAAGTGCCCAAACTCAGAGGCAGTTTCTCAAGAAGTATTTAGGCCAGCAGAGCTCCATGTTTATGGAGTGTTTACCCTGTCCCATACTAGGGAAACTCCTCTACCACTTCCAAGGTTGTAAACTCCTGAGCATATTATTCACAGATTTTATTACTCTTCTCCTCTAATTGTGTCTTACTTTGGGCGAAAAAAATGTCAAGGAATTGTTCTGGATGAGAGTGGGAAGATTTTGTTTAGCACATATTTGCATACACATTGGATTCATTTTTCTATTTTACATTTGAAATACTGAATCCCTGACACTAACACATGCCCTGCTAGATTCTGAATACTAATCCTAATATGATGGAGAAAAATAACGGAAACAGAATAGAAATACAAGCAGTTCAGAGGAGGCATGTTGTATACTTGGACTTGCCTTTTGCATTATATAGGGTAGGAGTTATAAATCTAGTCAATTTTTTGTTGAAATAGTTTTCCATGTGCTTTTAAAGTTAACAAATATGTGAATTCCTGTCTCCCTTTCTCTGTATTCTATTCAGCACATGTAGTTTTATATGCACATATAGAATCCTACCTGGTATCACACGTACATTCTTGTGAGTTACATGACTTGGCAGATACAAAGTGTGAGAAGAGATCACTCCTCTTAAACGCTGTTTGACCTGAAAATTCAACCTATGGGTGAGCTTCCTAGTTGAAAAAAGTTATACATAAATCCATATCCAGTAAAATGAATATTTTTGGATCTGTGGATGATTCATATTTCACGGTGTAATTCGATTGGCATATATATTGCTAATTTTTAAAATCTGTGTGTGGATATATATATATATATATATATATATATATATATTCTCTCCAGATATTTCAAAATATTTAATATATGTGTCTTATTATACACTCCCTAAATTCATTCATGATTATGTATGTGGATTTATAATCAACTTTTCACAAGATTATTCTCAGAAATATTCATTCACCTGATATACGTATTTTTTTCCTAGTATTGAAAACTAACTTCAGTGAATGGTGCATATAAATCCTAATATTTCTACAGTAACTGATCCATTTTCACATCAATGCAAGTAGATTCCTATGGGACATGATAAGTATTTTGAAGTTCATTTTTATTGAAAACTAGTACATTACTATTTCTTCAGTTTATGCACATTATTGGATATATATTTCATCCACAAGTTCACAAATTTATAGGCATTTATTTCACTTTCAATCACTTTCTGCTTCAGAAAACACGTGTTCCGCCATGTTTCAAACTGGTCTTTTCATGAGACTTCTTTCCAAACACATTATTTTTGATTTCCATAATCACTTTTGAAGCAAAACTCACACACTCTTCATGATAAACCATAACCCTAGGATTATAATTAGACGTATAACTAGTTGTTATGAATGATTATATATCAATATATGATTTCTTATGTATTTTCAGATATCAATTCAATACATTATTTAAAGTGGAGCCAGTTATATTGTTTATTAACTGTATGGTCTATTCATGCATTATCTCTATATTCATAGACACAGGGTACACCTATTTTTACCCTCAATACTAATTTATACGTTTTCAAAATATTCCTCAAAAAATGGTGGAAGAATTACTCATGTCACCTGATCTATATATACATTTTATCACAGTAATATTCTGGACAAAAAAATCAAAGGTCACCCTTAAGTTTGTACCAAAGCCTAAATGGAAAGTGAGCATGGATTACTAAAACCTTCCATGTCCAGGTGGCCTAATGCTCTCAAATGTCAATCTTATTGGTGACTACATTTTTGTTTCTTCCTAAGATTATATATTCAACCTCAAGCCTGTTGAAAATGTCTAATCCTATCACTCACTTTATACTTTGCCTGATTTAGTAATGTCTCTATTTATATCTATTTTCCTACATATTTTCCCCTGTTCATCATTGTGACTGACTCTTCACTTGTGCTGACATTTACATTCACTGTCTACCTGAAACCCTATTGCTTAAGAACTTTTGGTCTAAATCCTATTCTCACTCTTCTTTGTAAACCTACTGACTATCTTTCTAATCCTACCGACAATCCCTTTTTGAGTGGGTGTTCTATTCGACATTCAATCATCCAAGGTACAAGCTCCTATGCCATTGTATATAGATTTATCTGAGACATTTTTGCAGAAAATAATTCAAAGCTAAGTGTACCAATTAAGGGCCCAATGCCCTTCTGGACTTCATATCTTCCCTAGATTTCTGTTTTTATACTTATATTTCACCTATATATTCTTGTAAATA
The DNA here is from genome assembly GCF_048772815.1 of Callospermophilus lateralis. Taxonomy (NCBI): domain Eukaryota; kingdom Metazoa; phylum Chordata; class Mammalia; order Rodentia; family Sciuridae; genus Callospermophilus; species Callospermophilus lateralis. Next base: position 135,200 of record NW_027516305.1, read on the forward strand.
TCATAGTTTCCCAATACCATTATTCGTCATTCAGAAGGATTCCTAACCCCAAATTGAACATGTTACTAACCCAAACCATACACTGTTCTCTCAATCGAACTTTACAGAACAGCAGGGACAGGGTTGCTCTTAAAATACAGGAATGTAGGGCATGTTCCAGCTGTTGAGAACATCAAAGGTCCATGCAGAAATGATCCCTTGAGAAGATGTAGGCAGCTACGAAAGACCTGAGAGAGAAAAGTCATCTTCTATGGCAAAAAACCTTGTCAGCATGAAGGGATGTGTATGAATCAGCCTCTCTCTTCTTAATGTAGAGAAGATGGACCAAACCAGTCCTAGGTGGAGAGCTGTTCCCGGGTGCCCATGGTTTATATACCATTCTAACTTGTGAAAGTGTCACAGGAAGTAGGGGCAGCCTCCATCTCATGGGACTCTTGAAAGCAACTGTTAGGACAAAGTGGTTGTCAAGGCAATGACCTCATTCAGTTCCTGAAGAAGTGATCTACCTCACTTCCTTGGTGATGGAACTCTCTTAACTTGGGATCCAGGAATCCAGGCACCCAGAGCCAGTCCAGTCCCAGACCCAGTAGGCTGACTTGTTTGAATTTACCAAGGAGAGTGTCAGTCTTTCTTGGTACCTACATATGTGAGGATGGCCAAATACCAGGAGAGCTCTGAATAGGGGCCTTTCCTGAGAAAGTAGGTAGTGGTTCACCGCAGGCTCCTGACAACTTCACAGAGTTGGCCAAGGAGACCAGATCTGAGATAGGACAGGCCATTTTGGGGGAACATAGTATGGCCCACCACTCAGAGGAAACTCCGGATAGTCACAGAGTTACATGGGGGAAGGAGGTGTCTTTGTGGGGTGGGTGTGATTTTGTGGTTTTGTCTCATGATCTGATAATAGGTAGGAAAGAAGGTTTGTTTGATTTGGAGTGGTCTTCTTCTAGTAAGTCGTTGGACAAGGCAAGTGTTTCTATTTCTGTGTATCCCACTGTGTCCGTGGTTGTAGACATTAGAAAATAGAATGCAACAATTGATATGTCCTGTATAGTAGAAAGATTCCCGGCATTCATCCTGCCCAATTTATGAATGGACTGCAGCTTGCCTTATCCATGGGCAACACCTGCTACCTTCCTAAGTTCCTGTTTCTTCCAGAATTCTCACCACTCTCCAGAATAGTCTCATGGTTTTGTGTCCAAAATATGTACCACCTCCAAGCTCTGTGACATTGCCATGTCCTGGATAGCTGAAGGGAATGGCGAGCATCTCAGAAAACTCAGATATCAGTGTGACCAAGAAAGTCTCAGTGGAGAAACCATGCTTTCGGCCTTTTGCTTATCAATTGTTCTGTTTCCCTGAATGTCAGGAAGGTCTTTGCCTCAGGCCACCCCTTTGTGAAGCCTGAAGAAAACAGTTTTCAAATGAAAATGAATGGGCATCACCTGTGGCTCTTTGCTTAATTGCTTTGGAAAGGGATGTGTCTGAATCAGCCTCTTGGCCCTGTGTGAGGTTGTGGCTTAGATTCCCAGCACCTGATGGATGTAAAGAGAGATCCCATGTGTGCATCCAAAACCAAAATGGCCAAAAGAGCAATTATTGTGAATGAAGTCTCTCGCATTCATTTGTAAGGTTCCTGACCACCATCAAGTGAGAATACGGATCTTTTGGTTCAAATGAGTTATGCACAGCCCTGCAGAGGCTAACCCATAGGTTTTTGGGTTTTCTCATGGCTCCAAATCATATAAAGAATCTATACCTGACAGTCAGTAGGCCTCAAATTGGAGATGCAGAGCAGTATTAACAGCTGGCCTATCTGATCACTCCTGGTTCACCGGATGGGTGTCCAGGCCACCTTGACTTTAGGCAAATGAGGGGCAAGGGAGCTTATTTTTGACACTGTCTTGGGCTGCACCCCTCATGAAAAACTCCAGCCAGAGGTTATGATAAGTGTCTATATGGAAGAAGATGAGGGCCATGTGGGAGTGTTTGGTTTTAATTGTGGTCATTTGTTTGGCGGTTGGAAGAGATAACAGGATCCACCTGGGCTTGAATTCTGCCATGATTCCTCTTAGAGACTGAGTTCTGGAATTTACCTCAAAGAAGTATTGCCATGAAATGTGTTGGGATTTTAGGAGGCCACGCATGAGATGCGCCCTTGAAAACTGAGATCGAGGGCCAGGGTGTCTTTCCACAGTGCAGTGAGAATCTCAGCCAGGATATCACATGATTTTATTTTGAAAGACTTGGCAGCCATAATTGAGAGTCTAAACACAAATGGAACTCATATTGTAGACCTCAATGATCCTGGCTTCATGTGACCTTTTGGCCACTTTTTGGGAAGCCTTGCCTGTGAGATTTCTCCAGAGATTTCATTTAAATGAGCTTCCTCACCACATAATGGTTCCTGCATTAATTGAAACGCACAGTGACTCCAACTTCATCCTTCAAAAATGGCTAAATAAATACTATCAAATTTCTGAAATTCCCATTACCAGGTGGCACTGGAGAACCTTTGTATATCCTGTTGCTGAACATGAGTGAAATAATTCCCCACGCAATGACACTTCACCGGGAGAATTCCAATTTTATTGCTAAAAGCTGTGTGCTTATATAGAACTAAGGGGGAGATGGTATGGCTTAGATAAATGGCAGCAACCCGTTTATTGACAAGTTCTTTCAAATATCAGCTCCAGAGCCCAGGAATTAGTTCTAATTGGGGCTAAGGTTCCCCACATGCGAGATTTGAAATTGGCGCTGGCGGGAGAGTTCACAAGGGTGGGAACGTTTTGCGCCACTGCAGAAATGAAGAAGGTAGGAAGAAGAAGTCCTTAGGCGCCATGTTGGGGTTTTTCTCTGCGGTATGGCTGCCATTTATTCTTTTCCCAACATTCCACTCTTTTTGTTTTCTTAGGAAGTGGGGCGTCGTTTGTCAGATCTGGCTGCTTCCTGCTGTGTGGGGGTGGTGTGGGGCCTAGAAAGAGAAGTGGAGGAATGCTCAGGGGGCAGGTATGGGGATATCATGGCAGCCAGAAATAAAACCCAGTGGCTATAGACAGCTATTTTCATAGGGGTGAAGTCAATGAATGTTCCCTGAAGCCAAAGATGTCGATGGCATGGAACCAGTCCTGGATGGAAGAGATTGTTGGTATCAGCCACTGGTCCTGTAACAGAGACTCAAGGAAATACTGGAAGCGTTGCCTGGACATGGTGTCGCCAGCACCTGAAGAAGATCAGAGCGAATAAAAACAGAATGAAGATAAAAATTAAAGCAAATGTCAATTTTTGGCAGAAGTTCCATGTGGGGGGACTGACATAGAAGAGGCCAAGGGCCATGAGAAAGTTTAGAAGGTGGTAAAGACTATGAATCCAGGATGGCAGATTAAGAGGTTCTCCAAGCTCGTTGTCTCCCGCTGTCTAATACCCGTTGCATTCCATCGTGCCTGGTAGTGAGCTTCATCACTGAGTGAACTGTTCTCTTGGAGATGTTGGGGATTCATCGGTCATCAGAGGCTGGTAGTGACTAAGCAAAAGCTGGTTGAAAGTTTGATTAGGAATTTTATGCAGTTGGGTTTGAAGGCACTTCATTATGCAGGGCAAGAGAGCACAAAAAAGGAGCATCCAAATAAGGGGACCCAAGATATGTAGTAAGTACATGGCAAGATAGGATAGGAAGAACCCCGTTATGGGATTGGAGGAGGTAGGTTTGAGCAATTGGGTCGATAATTCCTGCAATTTAACAACATTTTTTTTTATTAGCCCAGATTCATTAACATAATAGCAAAATTCCTCTCTGAGGAATAGGCATGTAACCCCTTTTTCTGCAGTGAGAAGATCAATTGCCCTTTGGTTCTGTAAAGCCACTTGTGCCAATGAAGTAACCTGCCGCTGCAAGGAACCCAGAGACTCAGCCATGGTATTGAGTGTTTCCTGCAGTTTTTGTTGAAGGTCATTGGATCCCATAGAGCATGACCTATAGCTCCACCAGAGAGTCTGAGACCCGTCACTGAGGTTGTTAAAATGAGGCCTACCAGAACAAATGGGTAAAGGATTCATTATTGGCAGGTGGAAACAGATGAAAGGAAATAAAGTATTGGTGGAATAACTTTCCCACAGTGGGATACGTGTCACATGTAGGGGTTGTCCTTTTTAGAGAAATTGTAGGGTTTTGCTGGAATATTTCCTGCAGCTAATGGGACTGCTGCTAGAAGTGGACGACTAAGTGAAGCACAGAGAAAGCACTGAGAAGTAGGCACAGAAAGAGGGGTGGAGTTTAATAATCAAAAAGTTTGGTGTAGCAAATTGAGCCATGTGGGAGGGGGACCTGAGAGGGTTGAAGGCTCTGAATCCTCTTTGGATGAGCTATGGATATGATCTCGAAGTTTTGATTCTGAGTCCTTAATGTGTTCGACTACCTGGATGGTTGCCTTAGGTTGCGTAATCAGGGTGCGGCCAATAGTCATGCACCCTGTGGGTCTGACTGAGGTTGTCCGAGCATAGACAGCAAACTCAACATAGCCCCATCGTTTGGCCTTGGGGTCAGGTTTATCTAAAGTATACCATCCATTGTTACTGGTTGAAGAGCCTTTATGCCACTTTATGTAACTAGAAGTCCACCCTTCAGGGTAACCAAATGAGTGGTAAGAATAGCTACCACGTTCATCATGGAACATGCATGACCAATAGGGGCACCCATTATATATCTCAGGCCACCAATGACAATAGTCTTTTGTTTGATCAAAAAGGAAGCAAATGAAAGGCCAGTTCCAGCTACCAGGGACGAAGGTCCTTGAAGGTGACAATTTTAGGGAAATAGAGGTGCAGTTGTGGATGAAGCAAGTAGTTGCATCCACTGCGCAGACCTTCTGCATGCCATGTTCTGAGTATCATTCCCGAAAAGTGAATAAATGCATGGTAGGTGAGGAGGGTAAAGACCAGTCCTGACAGAGCACAGAAAATAAGCAGAGCACAAAAAACAAGCAGTTAGAGAAGACTAGGGTGTTGGGAGAGCTCATTGTGCCTTCTTTAAGAGGAATTGGGCTGCAAGGAAAACCGTGTGAGCCACAACTAAAATGGGTGAGATGGGTGTGGAGAGCAGGAGTAAAGGGGAGGTTCAGTAGGTGATTCTTGGAGTTTCTCTGGGGTGGCCCTGTCTTCAGCAGGTGGGGCCTCCTGGTGATGTGGCTTCAACCTAAATATGTGAATCCAGGGAGTGAGACAGTTGTCTGGTAAGGAGAGTTTGGCGGCGGTAAGGGTAAAGAGAATGACAGGATAGGGGCCTTCCCATTTTGCGGTAAGAGTCCCTTTCTCCTCTGGGGTATTATAATAGACTAGACTAACAGGTGTTAAGGGAGGAGTGTTTGGAGAGGAGACTGGGTCCGGAAGAAGCCAGCCCTGATATTTCCAGAGTTCCGAGCGGAGATGGAGCAAGAGAGGCAAAGACAAATCTCGGGTGAGAGGTCCTTGTGAAATGACCAACCCAGGGGTTATAAGAGGTCTTCCATACATTATCTCAAAAGGAGACAGTAAAGATGGTTTCTTAGGGAGAGCTCTGATTCGAAGCAAAGCCAAGGGAAGGAGTTTGAACCAGTCTATGTTTAATTCCATTGTCAATTTGGTAAGGACTTCTTTAGAGTACGATTTACCCTTTCCACTTTCCCTGAAGCCTGGGGGAAATATGGACAGTTGAAATGCCACTTGAAGGAGAGGGCTTGAGAGACCTTTCGTGTGATCCTAGAAGTAAACTCAGGGCCATTGTCATATTGTAGGGAAGTGGGCATACCAAACCTGGGGATGATGTCTGTCAGTAAGATTGAAGCTACAGTGGAAGCCTTTTTATTGGAAGTGGGAAATGCCTCAACCCAACCAGAGAAAGTGTCCACAAAGACAAGGAGGTATTTAGTGCGCCATACTGTGGGCATGTTGGTGAAGTCTACCTGCCAGTCAGCAGCGGGAATGTGTCCCCGGGCTTGGTGGAAAGGGAAAGGTTTGGGCCTTAAAGGAGTATGAGGGTTGGTCCGCTGACAGATCTGACAATTAGAGGCTATATTCTGTAGCATGGCTTGTCAGAGGGGGTGAGGGAAAAGAAACTCTGTAAAAAGAGGGTCAAAGACTGAGAATTGGAAAGGAATAGAGTATGAAGGAACTTGAAAAGATGCTTGTTCTTACTGAAAGACGTAGGGGCTTCAGATGAGCTGTCTAAAGTGGCCATTATATGTCCCCCATGGAGGCCATAATTGAAAGTGGTAGCAGCCATTCGTGCCGCCTGGTCAGCTTTGGCATTGCCCTCAGTGATAAGAAAGCCGTCCTTCTGATGGGACCTACAATGGACAACTCCCAACTGGGTGGGTAAGTGGCCTCTATTAGATTGGTTATAAAAGCTGAATTAGTGATCGCATTACCTTTGGTGGTAAGTAGGCCTCGCTACTTTCAAATATCAGCATGGGATAATAAGATATGGAAGACATATTTTGAATCAGTTTCGAGGATGAGGGATTTGCCTTGTGCTAGAAGGCAGGCACGAGTGGATGCTATAAGTTCAGCCTACTTGTCTGTAGTTCCTGAAGGCAAAACTTTGGCCTCTATAATCTCAGTGGCTGAAAATACAGCGTATCCAGAGTAATGAGTTCCGTTCTCCCTAAAGGAACTGCTGTCAGTAAACCAGATAAGGTCAGGCTTGCTGAGTGGTCTCTCAGAAATGGAAGAATGACAGGGGAGGAAATCATCTAAGGTTTCCAAGCAATTATGAGTTGGTGTGTGAGACATGGGAGTCATTGGGAGCAGTGAGGCAGGGTTCAGTGCAGAGCAGGGGAGGAAAATAATATTAGGGTTTTCCAGAAAGGAAGTGAGGGGCGACAGAAATCTGGATGTAGGGAGAGTTTGAAGGCCCTTTTAAGCTAAAAGATCCTTCAAGTGATGTGGGGAGTGGATAGTTCAAGGGGCCCCAAAAGTCAGATTAGAGGCTTCTTTGTGTAAAATTTGTCCAGTAGCCAGAGCTCTTAAGCAAGGGGCCCACCCACGGATGGTAGGGTCTAGTTGCTTGGACAAATATGACACAGGTGCAAATGTACGCCCATAGTTTTGACCTAAGACCCCAAGTGCTTGCCCCCCTTTTTCATGGACATATAGATGAAATGTTCTTGAAAGATGGAAGGTGAAGGGCAGGTTCCTTTAAGAGGAGTTGCTGAAGCCTGCGGAAGTGGTAGATGGGAAAGGAGGCAAGAGATTCACTAGGGGGTCCCTTTGCTAGGTCATACAGGGGTTTGGAGAGAAGAGAATAATTTGGGATCCAGGCCCTAAAATAACCTGCTAATCCTAGGAATGATAGTATTTTGGCTTTCGTATAGGGCACTGAAAGATCACAGAGGAGTTGCCTCCTATCCAGTGTTATTTCCTTTTTCCCGGGTGTAAGGCAAAAACCAAGATAGGTGACCGAAGACTGGGAAACCTGGGCCTTGTGGGGAGACTCCCTATATCCCTTGTCTTCTAGGAATTTATGAAGCTGAGTGGTGTGGGATTGAGAGTGTTCCAGAAAGACTACATAGAAGAAGGTCATAGACATATTGAAGTAGAGTAGAGTCAGGACAGGTCAGGTGAAAGGATGTGAGGTCCTGGGCAAGAAATTGGCCAAAGAGATGGGGGCTATCCCTGAATCCCTGTGGGAGGACAGTCCAGGTAAGCTGATGAGAATGGCGGGTGTGAGAGTCAGTCCATGAAAAAGCAAAGATATCCTGAGATTCTGAGAACAAGGGAATAGAAAAGAATGCATCTTTTAAATCTAGGACTGAGAAGTGAGTAGTAGTGGCATGGATCTGAGAGAGGAGGGTGTAAGGGTTGGGCACTAGCGGGTGGATGGGGTCCACAGAGGAGTTGACAAGGCGAAGTTCTTGAACCAGCCTGTAGGACACGTTAGGTTTCTTAACTGCCAGAATGGGTGTGTTGAAAGGAGAGTGTGTAGGCCTAAGATACCCCTTTCATAATAAATCCTAAATGATGGGTTCTAATCCAAGGAGGGATGTGGTTGTGAGTGGATATTGTGGTTGACTAACAAATCTTGAAGGGTCCCGTAAGACAATATGAATAGGACTGCATTTAGCCATAAAGGGTGTAATTGTGTCCCAAACCTCAGGGTTAAATGGTTTAGATAGTTGTGGGAGAGTGCATGAAGGAGGTGTATCTGCCCCTAGGAATATCATGAGGAAATGAGAGGTAGGAGAGGTGTGGGGTGATAAGTGAATGGTGACTTTTAATAGTGAGAGTATGTCCCTTCCCTGAAAGGGAATGGGGCAATGGCTCATAACAAGAAAGGAGTGAGTGAAGGACAAAAGGGATCGCTGCATATAACATGATTGGGGGGGGGTTTGAGGAAAAATCTTTTTACCTCCTACCCTGACAATAGGAGTTTTTGAGGGTGTGGTAGGACCCTAATACTCCCTCAAAATCGAAAAAGCGGCACCAGTATGCAAGAGGAGGTTAATGAAGCGTCCATCCACCAGGAAGGTGACCCTAGGCTCTTGATTCTTGATGGTAATAGTCTGTAGGGAAGGCCCAGGACTCCATCAATCCTCCTCTGCCAAGCCCAGGTGAGGCTGGGGTTGCTGGGCAGCAGACCAACCTCCCTTCTGGGTTGTTGGGCAGTCTGCCCCCCCAGTGTCCACTTTGATGGCATTTTGCGCAGGGGTTGTAGGGTGTCCTCGGCGAAGAACAATTCCTGGTCCAATGTCCCTCCTTACCTCATTTGAAGCAAGCTCCAGGGGGGGTCATATTGGGACGGCATGGTGATGGCCTTCTCTGAATGAGCTGGGCCAACATTTGGAATTTGGCATTTTCAGCCCTCTGCCTACGGAATTCACTTTCATCCTCTCTACCATGAAAAACCTTGAAAGTGACAGCGAGGATTTTGGTCTGAGGAGTAGCAGGGCCCTGTTCAAACTTTTTAAGCTTGGCTTTAATGTAAGGGTAGCTTTGGGCCAGAATATATGTCATTAAGACATGACGGCCATCAGGGGTTTCTGGGTCGAGGTTTGTGTACTGCTGAAGGGACTTGGTTAGTCTATCCAGGAATTCTGAAGGTGTTTCCTCCTTCCTTTGAATGACCTCCTGCATCTTTTGAAAGTTAACAGCCTTCCGGGTGGCCTTTTTCAGTCCCGCCAAGAGGCAGGATGTAAAAAGGTCACTAGACTGTAAGCCCATAGGGGATCCTGCTCTGGGACAGCATGAGGGCCTGTGGGTGGTTATGATTGGTCCTATGATTTTCATCAGCATGGGCTTGGGCTAGCTCCCAGAACCATTGCCTTTCCTTAGGGAGAAGTTTATTGGCCAAGAGCATGTAGATGTCATGATGAGTGAGGCTATATGCTTGCAGTACCCATTGAAACTCCCGAATGTAAGTGGTGGGGTCAGTGGTGAAAGAGCCTAACTTCCTCTCTAGCTGAGTAATGTCCGACATGGAGAAGGGCACGTGGACTCTGATGACACCCTTGGGACCAGCTACCTCACGAAGGGGTGCGATTGTCTTGGGGGTGGGAAGGAGTCCCTTAGACCTGGTAACAGGAGGACTGAAAGAGGCAGGAGGCGGACAGGAAGGAGAGGGAGGGGAAGGGAGTGTCTCTTTGGAAGAGGAGGAGGTGGAGCAGGCAGAAGAGGGCGGAGGGGAGGAGGATGAAATGGAACGCTGAGGATCCTTGGAATCAGGCAGAGGAAGAGGAGGGTATAGCGGGAGAGAAGGGTCAGTTGGGGCTGGGGGATAAGGTGGGGGTTGATCTGCTGGGTCGAATGAGGAAGAATCTGCGAAGTCAGGAGTAGAACTAGGGGAAGAGAGGGGTTTGCAAGCAAGAAGGACCTGAGAGGGAGGGCAGGAGGAGCAGAGACAGGGTGCTGTGCGAGAAGGCTAAAACATTCAATACAGGGAATCTCACTCCACTTTTTCAGATGCTGGCAGTAATTAAAAAGGTCCAAGAGGAGGTTTGGATCTAAGGAGCCTTCTGGAGGCCAATGATTGCCATTATCCAGTGGATATGTAGGCCAATCTTGGGTACAGAATTTGATTAGAAGTTTGGGCTTGATGTCTGGTGTGAGGGAGAGTGTGGCCAGATTTTTTATTAAACTTTTGAGAGGTGAGGTTTCAGGTACAGATAAAGAGGTGTCCACAGTCACAGGGAGAGATGGAAGAGAGAGAGAGAGAGAGAGAGAGAGAGAGAGAGAGAGAGAGAGAGAGAGAGAGAGAGAATAAGTGTAAGCAAGAGAGACAAAGAGAAAACCCGGCCTGGAACGGACTCCGGGAAGCGCTCAGGGCGAATGGGGGTCAGGTGGGCATCCCCAAACTGACCAGTCGTCATGAGGAAATACAGAGGGCACTACCTGATCGTCACCAGTGAAGTGCGATCTGTGAGACCCAATGGGTTCGGAGCCACGGGCAACCTGACATCAGGAAAGTTTTCGAACGCAGCAGAAGAAGTAAGTAATGAAAACAGAACTCTGGCTCCAGCAGAATGCAGTTCCAGGATGGGAGTTCAGTTTTCCCCGAGCAGAGAGGCAGCTTCAGCCAGACACAGCAGGCCCGCAGGAAACAGCAACTCTAGCCGGCAGCGGCAGCAGCAGCAGAGGAGGAAAAACCACAGAGCCTCTCATGTAAACTCAGAAGCCTCACACCCCAAAGGGAAACGGATCACCAGAGGGTCCACTGCAACCAGTAAAGGTCTTAGTGGGAGGAATTCCCTCCCCCCTACCAGGCGTCTAGAGTGTGACAGACGATCATGGTCACAAAGCCAGCGGTAGCCTGAAGGGAGTTGGCAAGCCGGGGTCAGGGGAGGCTTACATACAACAAATCAGTGGTGAGTGCAGGAAGCCTGCGTCTGAAAAGAGCAGACCAGGGCAGAGTGCCACGGTGGAGCAGTGGACGGGGCTCTTGTTGGAAAGAGCTCACCCATATCCTCACACGGGGCACCAGAATGAAAGAACTCCCCACGCAAAGGCACTTCACCAGGAGAATTCCAATTTTATTGCAAAAAGCTGTGTGCTTATATAGAACTAAGGAGGAGATGGGAGGGCTTAGATAAATGGCAGGCAATCCGTTTAGTGGTAAGTTCTTTCAGATATCAGCTCCGGAGCCCAGGAATTAGTTCTTATTGGGGCTAAGATTCCCGGCCAGCAAGATTTGAAATTGGCGCCAGCAGAAGAGTTCACATGGGCGGGAACATTTCGCACCACTGCAGAAAAGAAGAATGTAGGAAGAAGAAGTGCTTAGGCGCCATGTTGGATTTTTTTTTTCTGGGGTATGGCTGCCGTTTATACTTTTCCCAACAATGAGTATACCAGACAGTGCCTTGATTGACTGGTTTTTATGAAAATGGTGTTTAACAGAGATGCCAGAAAGTTGGATCCTGCTGATTAGTGGGCCAAGAGCAAAGGTGGGCATGTGTGTGATAAAACATCAGTGGTGGGACCATGTGGATCTGCCATTGGCTTCCAAATGGCTTGTGACTGACATGGTGAAGCCAGCAGACCCTTATATGTAAAGGCATCTTGTTACATGGAGAGGATTCAGGACATTGTTCAGAATCAGGTTGCTATGTTCAAGAGGGCAAGCTATGTGGAATAGAAGCCTGGTTCTTGTATTCTCCTACAGACCCTGACCCACCACATGTGACAGAAATCCCTCACGCACTGTGTCCCCGTTGAACTCCTTGTATTTCATGAAGCAAATACCAAACTTCCAGTGCAGAACCAAGAAACACCATGAAAATAGAGGATGACCATATGGCTTCATAGTCCACACTAGAGACATTTAGCCCCAAGGGGCCACAGTTTACCTTCAAAGGGAGAATTCAGCACTGGTGTCTCATGTTCATTTGAAAATAAGAAACCATGTCCTCCAGGTCACATAGATGCAGACCCAGGTTGATGGTTTCACTAGAAAGGAAGCTAAAGCACGTGACAACAACATATATTTCAAGTGCCCAACCTCACAGGCAGTATCTCAAGAAGTCTCTAGGACAACAGACCTCCATGTTTTTGAAGTGTTTACCCTGTCCCTTACTTTTGGAAACTCCTCTAACACTTCCAAGGTTGTGAACTCCTGATCGCATTCCATTCCAGATATGTATTCATGGATTTTCTAACTCTTCTCCTCTAATTGTGTCTTACATGGGGTGAAGGTGTTGTCAAGGTATTGTTCTGAATGAGAGCGGGAAGATTTTTGTGTAGCACATATTTACATACACATTGGATTCATTTTCCAATTTTCCATTCGAAATACTGAATCCCTGTCAGTAACCCATACCCTAATAGACTCTGACTACTAATCCTAATATGATGGAGACAAATAACCCAAACATAATATTAATACAAGCAGTTCAGAGGAGGCATGGTGTATAGTTGGTCTTGCCTTTTGCATGATATAGTGTAGGAGTTATAAATCTTGTCAATTGTTTGTTGAAATAGTACTCCATGTGTTTTTAAAGCTAACACATATGTGAATTTCTTTCTCCTTTTTTCTGTAGCCAATTCAGCACATGTATTTTTATATGCACATAAAAAATCCTACCTGGTATCACACGTACATTTTTGTGAGGTGGCTAACTTAGCAGAAACAAAGTATGAGAAGAGATCACCCCTCCTAAACGCTTTTGGAACTGAAAATTCAAACTATGAGTGAGATTTTTAGTTGAACAACATTATACATAAATCCATGTTCAGTAAAATTAATATTTTTGGATCGGTGGATGATATATATTTCACAATGAATTTTGATTTCCATATATATTGCTACTTTCTAATGTTTCTCTGTGAGATATATATATATATATATATATATATATATATATATATATATATATATATATATATATTCTCTAGATTTTTCCAAATATAAAATATATGTGTCCTATTATACACTCCCTAAATAATTCACTCATGCTCATGTATGTGGTTTTATAATCAAATTTTCATACGATTATTTTCAGAAATATTCATCCACCTGAAATACATATTTGTTTTCTAGTACTGAAAACTCACTTCACTGAATGGTGCAAACAAATCCTTATATTTCTACTGTAACTGACCCAATTTAACATCAATGCAAGTAGATTCCAAAGGGGCATGATGTGTATTTTGACGTTCATTTTTATTTAACACTGGTACATTACTATTTCTTCAGTTTTTGTACATCATAGTATATACATTTCATCCACAAGTTCACAAATTTAAAGACATTTGAAACACATTCATTCACTTCCTGCTTCAGTACACATGTATTCCTCCTTGCTTTTGACTGGTTATTTATTGAGACTTCTTTCCAAACACATTATTTTCGATTTCCATAATCAATTTTGAAGCAAAACTCACACACACTTTATGATAAACCACAACCCTAATATTACCATTAGATGTATAACTGGTTGGAATGAATGTATGTATGTCAATATAACATTTCCTGTGTATTTTCAGATATCAATTTATTCCAATTTCTAAAGTTGGAATCAGTTATATTATATATTCACACATGGTACACATATTTGTGCCCCAAATACTAATTTATATCTCTTCTAAATATTGCTCCCAGAAATGGTGCAAGAAAGACTCATGTCACCTGATCTACATATATATTCTGTCAACAAAATGCAAAGTCACACTTACAATTGTACCAAAGCCTAAATGGAATGTGAGTATGGATTATGAAAATCACCCATGTCCAGGTTGCCTAATGCTCTCAAATGTCAATTCTATTGGTGACTACATATTTGTTTCTTCCAAAGATTATGTATTCAACCTCAAGCCTGTTGAAAATGTCTAATCCTATCAATCACTTCATCATTTGCCTGATTTCCTAATGTCTCTAATGATATCTGCTTTCCTACATATTTTCCCCAGTTCATCATTGTGACTGACTCTTCACATGTGCTGACATTTACATTTTCTGTCTACCTGAAACCCTATTGCTAAAGAACTTTTTGTCCAAATTCTATACTCACTCTTTTTTTCTAATCCTACCAACTATCTTCCTAATCCTACCAAGTATCCTTTTTTGACTGGATGTTCTCTTCGACATTCAATTATCCAAGGTACAAGGTCCTATGCCATTATGTATAGATTTATCTGAGACACATGTGCACAACATAATTCCGAGTGAAGTATCCCAATCAAGGATCCAATGCCCTTTTGGGCTTCAAATCTTACCTAGATTTGTGTTTTCATACATATATTTCACCTCTATATATACTTATAAATATTGCAGGTTCCCAATACCATTATTCACGCAGCAGAATGATTCCTAACCCAAATCAAACATGTTATTAACCCTAACCATACTTTGTTTCCTCAATCTAACTTTACAGAAAAGCAAGGACAGAGTTGGTCTTATATAGAAATGTAAGAGATCTTCCACCTGCTGAGAACCTCAAAGGTCCATGCAGAAGTGAACCCTGGGGAAGATATAGAAAGCTATGAAGGACCTGAGAGAGCAAAAGTCATCTTTCATGACAAAAAAAAAAACAGGTCAGGATGAAGGGGTGTGTTTGAAGCAGTCTATCTCTTCTTAATGTAGAGAAGATGGACCAAACCAGGCCTGTGTGGAGAGTTGTTCACGGGTGCCTATGTTTGATATACCATTCTTACTTGTGAAAGTGTCACAGGAAGTAGGGGCAGCCTCCATCTATTGGGACACTTGGAAGCAACTGTTAGGACAAAGAGGTTGCCAAGGCAGTGACCTCATTCAGTTCCTGAAGGAAGTGACCTATATCATTTTCTTGGTGATGGAACTCTCTGAACTTGGGATCCAGGATGCCAGGCACCCAGAGGCATTCCCAGTCACAGTCCCAGTGGCCACACATGTTTGGATTTACCAAGGACAGAATCGGTCTTTCTTGGTAACTACTGATGTGAGGATGGCCAAATTCCAGGAAAGCTCTGAAGAGGGGTCTTTCCTGAGAAAGCAGGTAGTGTCTCACTACTGAACTGAAACCCACAGTGCCTCCAACTTCATCCATGAAAAATGGCTAGATAAATACAATAAAATTTTTTAAATTCCCTTAACCAGGTGGCACTGGAGAACCTTTGGATGTCTTTTTCCTGGTCATGAGTGTACAAGAGAATGCCATGATTGACGGTATTTCATGAAAATGGTGTAGAACAAAGATGCCAGTAAGTTGGACCCTGCTGAGTAGTGGGCCTTTTGCAGTGGTGGGCAGGTGTGTGATAATACAGCTGTGGTGTGGCCAGGAGGATTTTCCATTGTCTTCAAAATGGCTTGTGACTGATATGGTGCAGCCAGCAGACCCTTCTTGTTATATGGAGAGGTTTCCGGGCAAAGTTCAGAGTCAGATTTCTATGGACAAAGGGGCAAGCTTTGTGAGATAGAAGCCTGGTTGTTGCATTCTCCTGCAGACCCTGACCCACCACAAGTGACAGAACTCCCTCTAATACTGGGTCCCAGTTGAACTCATTGTATTTCATGAAGCAAATACCAAACTCCCAGTGCAGCAGCAAGAAACACCACGAAAAGTGGAGGATTACCAAATGGCTTCACAGTTCACACGGGGAGACACTTAGCACCAAGTGGCCACAGTTTACCTACAAATAGAATATTCAGCACTGCTGCCTCATGTTCGTTAGAATACAAGAAACCATGTCCTCCAGGTCACGTAGATGCAGACCCAGCTTTTATGGTGTCACTAGAAAGGAAGCTAAATCTCCTTGTAACAACATATATTTCAAGTGCCCAAACTCAGAGGAAGTTTCTCAAGAAGTCTTTAGGCCGGCAGAGCTCCATGTTTTTGGAGTGTTTACCTGTTAGACCAGGACGCTAGAAAAGACCACTGACTCAAATTAAAATCAAATAAAATTAAGCTTATTATTTCCACCGGCCATGCTGCCTCTCCCTCCCAAAACGAAGGGAACAAGACAGCAACCCCAGCTTTCCTACAGCCCAGCTTTATAGCCCAGAAAGTTACACAAAAGGGGGGTTACAGATAACAGAACTCTGATAAACATCACACTAAAGGTAGTTTACAATTTTTTTGCTGTCCCTACATGAGAATTCATGAAAACCATTAGAGCCTCAGAGAGTGTTGTTGTCTTGCCAGAGAAGGCAAATATTTATGATGTGTCACTAAAGTTTCAGAGAGGGCTGCTATCTGGTCAGAGAGCCAGGCATGTGTGAGTTCAAGGCGCGGGCAGGCATTCCACGCAGGTTCAGAATTTGAAGTAATTAATGGTAAAGCCAAAATTATCTTTTCATGGCTTTGGGGCATGATGGCTCCCAATTTTAATAAAAGATCAGGTTGGGTCTACAATTCCCCCTTTTCTCTGTGTCCCTTTCAAATCTTTGATAGATTATGGGAAGAGCACTGAGGAAATTTTAATCCCTCAGGTAAGAGTCTCCCAATTTTTAGAACTCACCCAAAACCGATCTCACTGAGTTTACCCTTCTTAATTACTTATATTGATAGTCTATTTATCTTTCTCTCCATTGTTGTAAGAAGAGTGGCATCACTAATTTTTTCTTCTTCTGTCCTGAGACAGGGTGACGTGAGTGGGCTCGGCGTGAGGGACATGAGTTGCCTATTAGAAGTCAGTTGAGAGACATGAGTTGCCTTTTAGAAGTCAGTTCGGTTTGAAGTCAGGTTGGGGAAGAACAGGTTGTAAAGTCATCTGTGAATGGGTTCTTCTATGAGTGAAACAAAAACCATGAGTACTGGATAAACGTTGCAGCAGCTAGAACATGTCACTGTATAGAAATTCCCTCACCAGTCTTTAATACCCCCAGTTATCAGGACTGTCAACTTAATATTTAACTTTAAGTGTTACAGTTGGCCCTCCCAATAAGACACAGTTTAATAATTTAATGTCATCTGATCTTGTAAAATCCTTTTACTAGTATGACCTCTGCGTCTAATAGAGAAACCTTTAATTCTGTTACTCAGGGCTGGATAATCGTACTAGCAAACACCAAGCCTACCTTTGTAGGTTAGGAATATCTGTAGGTCTTAAACTGAAAACTTCTGCCTGTGGCAGCTCTTCTTGATAGTCTCTTTTTATAAGTATTAGGCATTCCTGTGTGAGAATCCTTCTTTGTAGCCTCCAGTCTTACTTGTTTTGGGAGGATAAGATAAAGTGCATACCTTAAAATTTTATTATTATTATTATTATTATTATTATTATTATTATTATTATTATTATTTAATATGCCCAGGAGTGGCTGTATTTTGGTCTTAATTGTCCTTGCTAAGTGTTTAAGATGAAGCAGTCAAACTGACTTTTGTTTCTATCTATTGTTAACAGTCAGCTGAGCTTTTGTGGGAATCAATTCTGGGGAAACTTGAGAGGAGATTCTCAGTTCTGCTAGTGCCATTTGCGCTAGGTGGGTCCAGGTCTTGCTTGACCATTTGGCTTCCCTCAGAAGCATCAGGGATGTCTCCTTTCTCTGATGACTCTCCTCTTTGTAACAAATGCACTGATTGGCTTTCTGTTCTCCAGTGGTCTCATTAATCTCCCTGATCAGGAGGTTATGTGGCTCAGAGTTGCAAAGCTCTTTAGAGAAGTCCCCTGTTCCCTGGATTCAGACTGACTCAGAGGGCAAGAGCCAAATATTGGTTTTCTTGGCCCTTTTCATTTAACATTAATTTTAAATCCTAATCTTAAACATCCAGCAAATAAATTTTAACAGCCTTATATTAAGAGTACTGGGCTTTAATGTCTATAACTTTATAATTACTTTTTTATTAATTGGGATCTGTATTATTCTGTCTGTATTGTAGTTGATGACTTATTATCTTGAATAAACCCATGTTGTGTTCTTAAAGCAACGCATTTGTAAAACACTAACAGGGAATCTTTAGATCACTTATAAGAAAATTTCAAACTAAAATTAACAAAAGTAAAAATACTTAGTTCGTGTAATATCTTCCCTGAATTTTTTGGCTGAGTTATACATTATATCCCCTGTTTGAGATCCTAGGAATATTGACAATAAAAAAAAACTTTTTAACATAACTTTAAAGAAATATTATCTGACCTACATGTTTCATAGTCATTCTCACATGTAGTAAGATGGGACACACAGCCTTATCTCAGGTAAGGCAGGGCTCTTTATAAATCTTAAGTATTTTAATTCTAAAGCTGATCTTTATTTTTAAATATCTTTTGACAAAGTTTACATAAATTGTTTGAGGTCACATGAACATTAGCTAACACCATATGATATCACATTTAAAACATGAATTAAAGAAATGCTGAAAGTTTTTAACCTTTACAAAGATTAGGCTCTAATTAACTTAAAAATACATTTAAATTGTTCCCCAATGTAAAAAGTAACATAAAAATTTACATATCTTATTGATAACAGGTAAATAAGTCCACAATATATTTTTTACCACACAACTTCAGAGCACCAGCTTGATATAATGCTCTTTTAAGGTTTCTACCTTACAGACTTGCATACCTGTAAGATTTGAAAACATTAATAGCATAACAATTACATTTATGTTTCTACATTAATCAAGTTTGGCTTTTAAAGAAATGGCAGTACAGTGCTCTAAAATAACAGTTCTTATTTAATCAGTTGTTTAATTTTTATGGTTGCTTGCTCTAGAAAACATAAATCTTAATAAACTCAATGTTATGGGTAAACTTATGTTTTAAGAAATTTTTGCCTCATTAACACATGACTGATTTTTACAATCTTATACAGAGTTTACTAAAAAAAATACAGATCTTAGTAAATCAATCAGATATCTAACTAAAGTACTCATGAATGAGTAATCCCATATCAAATTTACTTTACTTATTTATCAAAAAGTTAGAGAAACGTATTGAACAGTGTAAACCATTTTTATGTTGAAGGAAAGGTAATAGAGCCAAGGCATATTAGATATTTGTAGATGTTAATATTTTGTTAGATGTTTGAACACCTAGAAAACTTTGTAAGCTTAAATTTAAAGACATTTGTTTTTATCTCTTTATCCAATTTAAATTGAAACATTTAAATCACGTGAATTAAAGATCTTTGGATCCACTTTTTAAAATTTGTTTTTATGAGCGCTTTTTTTTTATGAGCGCTCCTTATATATGTTAATTTATGTATCATATATATGATATACGGACATATGTATATATAGACATACAACACATAACAAAATTGTGCACACATAATAATAGTAAAGGCCTCGTAGCATTTCGCAGGTGAAATCTTTATTGCAATGTTTCAAGAAGTCCACAGTTGGTCAAAGATAGAACTGATCAGAAAAACATTAACCTAGGTCTGTATGCTCAAAATCATGAGGTCAAAAAACATAAAGTATCTCAGAAAAAAATAAGAGTCCTAGAAAAAAATGACTTGCCAGTAATTAGAAAATACCATACAATTTACCTTTATTTCCCTTAGATCTCAAATCAGTCTCCTACAAAGCTTGCAGGCTTCTTTCATTTGCATTTCAACATAAGTCATGGCTGAGGTCTGGAAGGAGCAGGAAAAAAACTGCTATTCTGAACAGACATCTCAGGACTAAGGCATTTTAACCATAATTTTCAGGTTCGGATGTTGAAAATTATGATACAAGTTTAAGATACAATTCACAAAATTTTATATCTTTACATCTTGTTTGGTCAACAGACACCATACTATGATTTACTATCCATGTCCAAATTAATGCACTGGTACACACAGTGACATTTTCCCAGGCTACCCAATTCAAAATTGGTGAAAAAAAAAGACTGTATGATTGGGAAGTTTCTTGCCAACTTGGAAGTAGAGTTCTTCAGTTATCCATTGTAAGTATTTAAGTTCTCTGGCATGAATTATCTGAAATCATAAACTAAACAATTACCTAAACCCGACTTTTAACTGCAAGATTGTGCAATGCTTCAAAAACCCATTCAGATACCAGATTGTTAAAATAAAACATCATCATTTCGACACACATTCAGCTAAGATCATTCCCAAAAAACAATTTATAATATCAACACATTATTGCACATGCCTAAAAGGGCCAGAAACAAAGACACAATACAGACCAAAAGGAGGTCCAGACTATGGCTGTCAGAGAGAACCCTTTAAACCAGAGCAGATAAGAGAAAAATCTCGTACACCAGTGGGACCATAGCTGTCCCCACAAGGGGACCAGATGTTTTCACAGAGGGGCAACCTGAAATGTAAAATAAAGTGTCTCCATGGTGATTTTACTGCATTTAGTGTCCCCTTTTCTTTTTCTCTTTTTTTAACAAGACAGAGGTGGCATAATCCTTACAGTGCAGGGAAGGAAGGAGGTAATTCCCTGAATCAACAGGGCTTTGGCAGCTGCTGGGAGTCCCTCAGTTTCTCCTTTTACATACAGGATTAGCTCCTCTGATTCAGTTCCACACCAAGCATGCTCTATCTCCTAACATTTCAGTAGATAGGTCTCACAAAGTTCCGGGGCGGAGGGGGGGTACAAGATTTGTAACTTAAAGTTTGGTTCCTGACCTTGAAGCCAATTAATACCAATTTAATAATGAGGACTGGGTTTTGAGAAAAAGAAAAAAAGGAGGTTTATTGCTTGGCTAACAAAGGAGAAACACAGGGTACTCTGCCAAAGTTGTGACTCTCTTTATCTGGAGGGACAAGGGGTTTTAAAGGAGTTTCACTTGTTAACCTGGGAGATACTCTGTTCTTAGGTCCCCAGCAGGCATTTCCCTCTGCAATGGGTGTGCTCCAGGCAGCCAGCTAGGGGCTTCTATCATCCTGCTTCGCAAAGGGGGATAAAGTTCATTGCAGTTCCTTAAAACACAGTCCAAAGGGGTGTCAGGCTTACTCTCTTTATTTCTGATTTTCATGTCTAATATACTTAAGTTTTTACCACCAAAATCACACAACAAAACGAACAAAAACAAACAAACAAAAAAACAAAAAATAGAACACAGAACACAAATAAACAGAAACCCGGTGGCTAAACACAGAAACAGGGGAACAGTGCAACATCTTGCTAAAGCTCCAGGGTAGGAGCGCGTGCGTGCTCATCGGCACCTCTCTACAGTTCCAGAGGAATTCCCTACAGAACAGAACAGAGGACAGAATGATTGTCGTTACTGTTCTGCACAGAAGTATATGTGAGCCTCCCCGTGCCACATCTCTGTCATCAGAAGAGATCTCCCTTAACTGGATATCAGATGTTATAAAGGAGCCACTTACCTATGGAGGCCTCCTCCATCAGGTGCTTGCTAATTGTTTTAGTGCAGAGGTTCACTGTAGTGCTCCCTGGATTAAAGGCTCTTTTCCAAATATAAAAAAGATGGACCAAATCAGGCCTTCGTGGAGAGCGGTTCCTTGGTGCCTATGGTTGATATACCATTCTAATTTGTGAAAGTGCCACAGAAAATAGGGTAAGCCTCCTTCTCATGGTACGCTTGAAAGCAACTGTTTGGATAAAGTGGTTGCCAAGCAGAGACCTAATTCAGTTCCTGAAGGATGAGACCTCACCTCAATCCCTTGGTAATGGAACTCTCTGAACTTGGGATCCAGGAAGCCAGGCACACAGAGTCAGTCTCAGTCCCAGTCCCAGTGTCTCACTTGCTTCAATTTAGCAAGGACAGAGTCAGTCTTTCTTGGTACCTACTGATGTGAGGATGGCCAAATGCCAGGAGTTCTCTGAAGAGGGGCCTTTCCTGAAAAAGCAGGTAGTGGCTCACAGCTGGCTCCTGAACACTTCGCAAAGTTGGACAAGGAGACCAGATCTGAGACAGGACACGCCATATTGGGGGAACATAGTATGGCCCAGCAGTCAGAGGATACTCTGGAGAGTGAGAGACCTACTTGGCGAAGGAGGTGCCTTTGTGGGTGTAGATGTGTGTCTGTGGTTTTGTCTCATGTTCTGAGAATAGGCAGGAAAGTCGGTTTGTTTGGTTTGGAGTGAACTGTTTCTAGTAAGTTGTTTCACAAGGCGAGTGTTTCTATGTCTGTGTATCCCACAGTGTCCGTGCTTGTAGACATTAGAAAAGAGAATGCATCAATGGATGTTTCCTGTCAAGTAGAAAGCTTCCCAGCATTCATCCTGCCCAATTTATGAATGCACTAGGGCTTGCCTTATCGATGGGCAACACCTGCTATTTTCCTAAGTTCCTGTTTTCTTCCTGAAATCTAGCCACTCTCCAGAATAGGTTCATGCATTTGCATCCAGGATATGTACCACCTCCAACCACTGTGACATGGACATGTACTGGATAGCTGAAGAGAATGGCAAGCATCTCAGAAAAGTCAGATATCAGTGTGACCCGGAAAGTCTCAGTAGAGAAACCCTGCAAAGGGCCTTTTGATTACCTATTGTTCTGTTGCCCTGAATGTCAGGAAGTTCTTTGCCTCAGGCCACGCTTTTGTGAAGCCTGAAGAAAACAGTTTTCAAATGGAAATGAATGGGCATCACCTGTGGCTCTTTGCTTAAGTTCGTTGTAAAGGGATGTGTCTGAATCAGCCTCTTGGCACTGTGTGAGCCTGTGGCTTAGATTATCAGCACCTGATGGGTCTAAAGAAAGATCCCATGTGTGGATCCATAATAAAAATGGCCAAAAAATCAGTCATTGTTGATGAAGTCTCTCGCATTCCTCTGTAAGGTTCCTGACCTCCATCAACTGAGAAAAGGGATCCATTGGGTCAATTGAGTTCTTCAAAGCCCTGCAGATGCTAGCCCATAGGTTCTTGGGTTTTCTTATGAATCCAATTCAAATAAAGACTCTAAACCCCACAGACAGTAGGCCTCAAATTGAAGAACAGAGCTGTATTAATGGCAGGCATATTTGATCACTCCTGGTTCACAGGAAGGGTGTCCAGGCCACTCTGACTTTTGGCAAATGAGGGGAAAGGGAGATTATTTGGGACACTGTCTTGTGCTGCGCCTCTCATGGAATCCTCCTGCCAGAAGTTATGATGAGTGTCTATTTGGAAGAAGATGAGTGCCATTTGGGAGTGTTTTGGTTTTAATTGTGGGCATTTGTGTGGCGGTTGGTAGAGATAATTGGGTCCACCTTGTCTTGAATTTTGGTGTGATTCCCCTTAGAGACTGTGTTTTGGAACTGACCTCTGAGAAGGTACAAGGTCCTGTGTCATTGTATATCCATAATTCTAGGACATCTCTACGGAATGTAATTCAAAGCTAAGTATACCAATCAAGGACCAAATGAACTTCTGGGCTTCAAATCTTACCTAGATTTCTGTTTTCATACTTATATTGAAAGGTTAATAAAATATGTACTTGTCAAGTCCTGTTTTTCTGTATGCTTAATAAAACACTGTTGAAATCTTGAGAACTGTTTGCTCTTCTTGTTCCCAGAATGTGCTGCCCCCAACTGCCAAACTGCAGAATGTACTCCATCAACCATTTGCACGCAAACCGCCCACTCGCCCTTAACCATCAATAAACTTCCCTCCCTGCCCTCTCCAAGGAAAATATATAAGCACTTCTTAAGCTGTTCTCAGGGCTCTCTGCTCTATTCAACTGATCTCTGAGCCCTTGCATGCCGGACTCCCAATAAACCCTTTGAGGTTGCATTAGACAGTCTCTTGGTGGTCTCTTCCAGCGACGCTCACCCGACCTTTACTTCTGGTGGCCCCAGCGAGATCCGGCAGCTGCAGATGAAAGACCCCCAATGGGCTCCTCTGGGGGTAAATAAGGCCCCTCTTTCTGGTTTCAGGATTCAGGTTAGGGTTTGACAAAATGGCTATTGGTAAAGAGCGTGAGCTCTCTCCCACGGTGGCTGACACACATGTCACAGAGCCACAGGCCATGTTCCTGTGGGATGGACTCGGGAAATCGAGGAACCATAGTCTCCTCGACTCAGTGATATTTTCTTTCAGATTTGGAATTGGCAGCCCATCAGGATTTGCCCGCTACTCAGTCCTGGTCTCAGTATTGGACGTCCATTGTCTGTCTTTATTGTCTTGTCTTGTCTGTGTCGTGTGTCTTTGCTTTCACTGTCTGTGTATATTTCATTATGGGACAGAGCACTTCAATGCCTCTGTCCCTGACCCTTAATCACTGGACCAAAGTCTGCTTAAGGGCTCAGATTCTTTCTTTTTCATTAAAACACCAGACCTGGCAAATTCTGTGTCTCAGAATAACCCACCTTTGTAGTCGGATGGCCCCTAGAAAGATGTTTCTACTTCGCACTAATTTGAAAAGTCTGAGATATTGTCTTTCAGCCGGGGCCACATAGCCATCCAGATCAATAGCCATATATCTTAACTTGTCAGGACCTTTGCAAATCTCCTCCTCCATGGGTGAAGCCTTTCCTTGTCCCTGCACCCACTCCTACTCCTTCCCCTACGATTCTATCTCTCAAACTCTCTGCTCTTCAACCTCCACCCTCTGTTATCCCTGAGTCTCAAGACTCTACTCGTCCTTATCCTCTGCCCTTGTCCCCCAACCCCCAAAACCCTGTAAGTAATTCCCCTGCTGCTTACTCAGCCTCTCCACCATTCGAGGAAGCCAGGATGGCCCAGCACCCTCCAGATGACTGTCCAATGGCACACACAGCCCCTCCTTCCCTAGAGGATGCTGGCCCGGCTAAAAAAACTCAGAGAACTCGCCAACGTTTTCACACCTGCCTACTTGGGATGACTGCCAACAACTCCTAGGGACTTTCTTCACGACAGAGGAATGAGAGGAAAAACCTCCTGGAAGCTAGAAAAAAATATCCTCGGACTTGATGGGCGACCAACAAGACTTCCCAACATAATCAAAGCCGGCTTCCCCTTAAACCAACCCAACTGAGACCCCAACACCTTTGAAGATAGGGAGCATATGTCCAATTATTGCCAGGCTCTAATAGCGGGTATCCAAGGGGCCGCTAGGTGACCAACTAATTTGGCCATGGTAAGAGAAATTATTAAAAGGCCTGATGAATCTACCTCTATGTTTCTAGAGAGAATTATGGAGGCATATAAGAGATATACTCCTTTCGATCCTCAGGCAGCAGATCAAAAGGCATCTGTCATGATGGCCTTAATTGGGGAAGCTGCCATGGATATTAAAAAAAAAAAAGTTAAAAGAGAGATTTAGTCAGAGAAGCCAAAAAAATATACTATAAAAGAGAAACAGGGAAAAAGAAAGGGAGCAAAGGGATGATGAGAGAAGCAAAAGAAAGACTAAGGCATTGACTTAGATCCTGGTCACAACAAGAAAGAGGCCAGAAATTAAGACATAAGGTGACAGGAAGGGATACCTGGGCCCGTGCCAGAGGCCACCCCTGGCCTCAGATCAATGTGCCTACCGTAAAAAAAAGGACACTGGGCCAAAGAGTGCCCTATAAAGAGACAGACACGCCAGCCAGCCATTCTGACTCTGGAGGATGACTAAGAAAGTTGGGGCTCAGATTCCTTCCCCTAGCTCAGGGTAACTTTTGAAGAGTAGGGGACCCCAGTAAACTTGGAAATGAATACAGGAGCAGTATACTCAGCCCTTAGGGCCCCATTGGGCCGTCTATCAAATAAAAGGTCTGTAGTTCAAAGGGCTAATGGCAGTAAATATCGGGCTTAGACTACTAAGAGGACCATGGACCTGGGGAAAGGAAAAATCCATCACTCCTTCCTAGTAATCCCAGAATGCCCGCACCCATTGATGGGCAGAGATCTGCTCACCAAGCTCTGGGCCAAAATAACTTTTAACCCTGAAAGCCCCCAAAAGAAATTTCTAAATCCTTCAGTAAAAACTCCTATAGTCACGGCTGTAACTATATTAGTAGAAGATAAACATCCACTCTTCACACCCCCCAAGACTGATCAAACAGGCAAGCTACCGCAGAAATGGATAACAGATTACCCAGATGCCTGGGCAAAAACTGCTGTGTTAGGCCTGGCCGTGAAACAACCTCCAATAACAGTGGAGTTAAAAACCTCAGCCTCCCCAATCAATGTCAAATAATATCTTCTAAGCATAAAAAGCTAAAGATGGGATAAGGCCCTATATTCAGAAATATCTGGCCTTAGGGGTCCTAAGGCCCTGTCAATTGGCCTGGAACACTCCCCTGTTATTAGAAGAAAAAGCCAGGAACCGGGGACTATCAACCTGTTAAAGACCAAAGAGAGATCAACAACAGAGTGCAGGACATTCACCCCACAGTACCTAATCTGTTCAAACTGCTTAGCACTCTGAACCCTGAGCAGAAATGGTATACTGTTCTGGACTTAAAACAAGCTTTCTTTTGCTTGCCTCTGCATAAAGATAATCAGTTGCTGTTTGCTTTTGGGTGGGTAGACCCAGAAACCGGAAAGTATAGTCAACTAACTTGGACTAGACTCCCAGAGGGGTTCAAAAACTCCCCCACTCTCTTTGATGAAGCCCTCCACAGAGATCTCAACAATTTCAGAACTACACACCCCGAAGTCACCCAGCTTCAATACGTGGATCACCTGCTACTGGCATCCAACACCAAGGAAAACTGAACTGGGACCCAAGCACTATTATCGGAGCTTGCTCAACTCGGGTATAGAGCTTCTGCCAAAATTGCCCAATTTGCCAGCAAGAAGTAACCTTCCATGACTATTTCCTCAGGGGCGGTAAACGATGGCTCACTGAGCCCAGAAAACAAACCGTTGAGCAGATACCAACCCCATCTTACAGCAGACAACTAAGAGAGTTTCTTGGGATTGCTGGGTTTTGCAGGTTATGGATAAATGGGTTCGCGTCCTTAGCTGCTCCTTTATACCCGCTGTTAAAGGGAGATGCCCAATTCCAATGGACCCCTGAGTAACAGGAAGTTTTAGATAACATCTAAGGACACTGACACTGAACGCCTCAACTTTACTGAGCTCAGACTGCAATTACAGAAAGCCCTACACTAAGTTAAAAATGTACGTCAACTCACTCACCTTGGTTCAAAGAAACTGCAGGCACTCCTGTAGGATTAAGAACAGAGTTTTCCACTAACCAACACACAGCGAAAGAAAAAAACTGAACCGGTAACAAAAGCCTGTTGGGTCAGTCAATTGTTTAATGCTTACCCTTCCAAGTTTCTTAGAGGAAAGCACCTATGAGGAACCAGACCAGGACAATTCTGGGAAGTGGACATTACTGAAATTAAGCCAGCAAGGTATGGACTTAAATATCTCCTAGTCTTTGTAGATACATTTTCAGGATGGATTGAAGCCTTACACACACACACACACACACACACACACACACACACACAGGAAAAAAAAAAAAAAAAAAAACAACGGCCCAAATGGTTCTCAAGAAGATCCTGGAAGATATTTTTCCAAGATATGGTCTGTTTAAGGTAATAGGGTCTGATAATGGACTTGTGTTCATGGCCCAGGTAAGTCACGTGTGGATTAATTGTAAGTTACATTATGCTTATATACCCCAGAGCTCAGGAGAGGTAGAAAAAATAAATAGAACCATTAAAGAGACCTTAACAAAATTAAGCTTAGAGACTGGCATAAAAGATTGGACTATGCTCCTGCCTTATGCACTGTTTCATGCGAGAAATACTCCCTCAGTTTCTTTGTGTAACCTCACCCCCTATGAAATTCTCTATGATGCCCATCATCCAGTAAGGGACCTAATCCCCAACTCTAAGGCCTAACAATCCCTTCCACACCCCTTGCTTGACAGACTTAAAGCCATTGAAAGAACTCAGTGATAACTGTGGAAACAGCTGGCCACTGCCTACCAACCTGGGGACGAGGGGATTCCACATCAATATCAAGTAAGAGACTTCGTCTACATAAGACAACATCAGGTGTCATTCCTAGAACCCCGCTGGAAAGGAACATACCAGGTGCTACTTATAACACCTACAGCGGTAAAAGTAGACAGAATCACTTTTTGGATCCATGCCTCTCATCTAAAGCCTTCGCTGTGTCCAGACTCTGGTTGGAAACTGGAAAAGACTGGTAACCATTTCAAATTTCGTATTCGCTATGTGGACAAGACTGTAGACTCTCAACTTGGCCACCAGTACTCCTAACCCTCATCAGCCTGTTCAGCAGTGAAGGCTGATCTCAAATCCTACTAGACAAGAAGTATGGTATATCTCGCATACAGCCCCCTTAGGGACCTGGTGGCTATCTCTCCACCCAGACATTTTTCAGCTTGGTATACGTCTTTCCTATTGAGATAACCCTGATGAAGAGGATCCCACTAAAGTTTCATTAAATCCCTTCCGTTCCATAGATAATTGAAACAAACATTATGGATGCACAGAAACGCGAGCCAGATTCAGGTTGGCTAGCCTAGATTACGATGTATGCCCGGCAGACTATCAAAGCCACAAACAGCCATGGCTGTGTGGGGGAAAAGCCAACTTCTTGTGTAACTCATGGGGATGTGAGCATACCGGGGCTGCCTGGTGGAACCCAAACTCCTCATCACATTCAGTACACAGCATTGGCCATATTACCAATTAGACAACCAAAAGCTATGGCCCCCAGAGGGTTCTCTAGATCCTCAAATTCTGCGTGACATTTTTAACTTCCGCAAGTGCTCAAAAGGGGAAAATTCCCCTATGCGGAATCCTTTTCCCTCCTTCACTCACATCCTGTACTATGCTTCTCCAATAGTTCCTCACCCTCAGTCTTCTGCTCTAGAGTCTCTGCTGTCACTCCCACCTCAGCAACGTGATTTCTCACCTCCAATTACTAGATCAGAAACCCAAACCTCTGCCAGTTCTCAGACCATTGCCCCCTTGCTGAGGTAGCAGGTACCGAGGTACCCCTCCACTCACTCACTCCTCTCTTTTTCTGTCTGTGCCTGCACTAGGTCCCACCAAGTCCTCAAAGAAGCTAAACCAAAGCTCAAACCAGCTGAGAAGAGCCCTCAGACCCCTATCCAAGATGTAATAAAAATGGCCTTTAAAGATGCTTTGTCATCACTGAAAACAGGTTTCTAAAAATTTAAAGTCCCTCAGGGGTTTTTGGAATACTCACTCCCATCTTCACCTCTGCTCTACCTGTTCTACTGCTCAAGTTTTGTTCTAGGAAAATCCCAAACCCCTTTTCCATTATTCTTTTACATCTCATCTTCCTCATTCTCAGATCCACGGAGCTGCTCTCAGCCTCGCCTTCCCAGTCTTCCCCCTCTGTACCAGGTCTATAGATATGTCTTAAATAACCTTCTCCAGAAGTCTTCACCGAGGCTTACATTAGGTCTTTCAGCAAAAGAGTCCCTCTGAAAGAGTTCAATGTAGATAAACTTCCACTTTTCGTGTTGCCCTGTTCTACTTGGCCACTGGCTGGAAAAATCACCACCCCTAAGCTTGACACCGCCTTACTAGGTTTTCACAAAATATGTGAACAAAGCCTCTGGCCTTGAGCTGGGGCTTCACAGAGATGACTACATTTCTAAGATAAAAAAGTTACCAACTGGGCTTCATGGTGACAGCTGGCAGGGAGAAAAGAAAGAGACAAAAAGCTCTCCCTTTCCAAGGTGTCCTTGAAAAGTTAACTTGCCCAGAACAGAGGAACAAAAACAGAACAAAAACTGATTTTTGTGAATTTCTACAGACTGTGAACTTCTGATCCACTTCCCTTACATGTTGGGTACAAATTCTAAAACTACCAAAACTTGGGGTTCAGGGGATTAATTGATTACAACAGAAGCAATGCCCTCTAAATCCGGATGCAACCAAATAAGGCTGTTTTCCTGTGTTTGGTGCTATCTTAGGTCCCTTTCCTTGTCCATCCCTACAACTGTATAATTCTATACACTTTAACATTATTTATGTTTTCATAAAATGGTCAATATATGTGATTAATTATGTAATGATGCAGATGTTTTCCAGAGTTCTCTATCATGACGTAGGTTCATTTAAAGATCAAATAGGGGGGCATACAACCCGGTTCCAGCGGGAACCTGTATCCCTCACTTTAGCCATCCTATTAGAAATAATAGTTGCTTAAGGGGTGGGCTAGTCCATGAGACACAACAAAGACACAATTAGAAGCAGAAATAGGCCAAACCTTAAAGACATTAAAAACCGACATCATAGCTTTACAGGAATTTTAACCTCTCTCTTTCTGAAGTTGTTTTACAAAGCAGGCGAGTGTTGGACCTCCTCTTCATGAGAGAAAGGTGCCTTTTTGCTTGCATTGAGGGAAGAATGTTGTTTTTGTGCCGACAATACTGGAGTTGTAAAAGAATCTATGAATAAATTAAGAAAACGACTTGAAGAGAGTCAAAGAGAGACAGAGGCCCCAAAAGGGAGGTTTGAGTCTTGGTTCACATAGTGACCTGATTAACTGCGCTTTTATCTGCCATGGCCGGTCCATTAAAATTCCTCATATTGTTGCTAACTGTAGGACCCTGTTTGCTCAACCGTGTAGTTTTCTTTCTAAACCAAATCGAACCTGTTATTAATCCTAACCATACACTGTTCTCTCAATCTAATTTTACAGAAGAGCAGGGACAGAATTGGTATTAAAATACAGGAAAATAGAGGATCTTCCACCTGCTGAAAACCTCAAAGGTCCACGTAGAAATGATCCCTGGAGAAGATGTAGGCAAGTATGAAGGACCTGAGAGAGCAAAAGTCTTCATGGCAAACAACCTGCTCAGGATGAAGGGATGTGTCTGAATCAGCCACTCTCTTCTTAATGTAGAGAAGATGGACCAAAGCAGGCATGTGTTGAGAGCTGCTCCTGCATGCCTATGGTTGACATACCTCTCTGACCTGTGAAAGTGTCACAGGAAGTAGGAGCAGCCTCCCTCTCATGGGAACCTTGGAAGCAACTGTTAGGACAAAGTTGTTGCCAAGGCAGTGACCTCATTCAGTTCCAAAATTAAGTGACTTCACCTAACTTCCTTGGTGATGGAACTCTCTGAACTTGGAATCCAGGAAGCCAGGCACCCAGAGCCAGTCCCAGTCCCAGTCCCAGTGGTCAAACTTATTTTGATTTACCAAGGACAGACTCAGTCTTTCTTGGGACCTACTGATGTAAGGATGGCCAAATGCAAGGAAAGCTCTGAAGAGGGGCCTTTCCTGAGAAAGCACGCAGTAGCTCACCGCTGGCTCCTGACAACTTCACAGAGTTGGCCAAAATACCAGATTTGAGACAGAACAGGCTATTTCCAGGGAACATAATAAGGCCCACCAGACAGAGGACACTCCGGATAGTCACAGACCTACTTGGGGGAAGGAGGTGCCTTTGTGGTGTGGGTGTGGGTTTGTGGTTTTGTCTCATGTTCTGAGAATAGGTATGAAAGGCGGTTTGTTTTGTTTGGAGTGAACTGTTTCTAGTAAGTCGTTTGACAAGGCGAGAATTTCTATGTCTGTGTATCCCACTGTGTCCGTGGTTGTAGACATTAGAAAACAGAATGCATCAATTAATATGTCCTGTCTAGTAGAAAGCTTCACAGCATTCATCCTGCCCTATTTATGAATGGACTGCAGCTTGCCTTATTGATGTGCAACACCTGCTATCTTCCTTAGTTTCTGTTTTATTCCTGAATTCTGGCCACTCTCCAGAATAGGTTCATGGTTTTCTGTTTAAGATATGTACAACCTCGAAGCTCTGTGACATGACCATGTCCTGTATAGCTGAAGGGAATGGTGAGCATCTCAGAAAACTCAGATATCAGTGTGACCAGGAAAGTCTTAGTGGAGAAACCCTGCTTGGGGCCTTTTGTTTACCTACTCTTCTGTTGCCCTGAATGTCAGGAAGGTCTTTTCCTCAGTCCACCACTTTGTGAAGCCTGAAGAAAACAGTTTTCAAATGGAAATGAATGGGCATTACCTGTGGCTCTTTGCTTAATTGCTTTGGAAAGGATGTGTCTGAATCAGCTTATTTACCCTGTGTGAGGCTGTGGCTTAGATTCTCAGGTCCTGATGGATCTAAAGAAAGATCCCATGTGTACATCCAAAACCAAAATGGCCAAAAGAGCAGTCCTTGTGGATGAAGTCTCTCGCCTTCCTCTGTAACTTTCCTGACCTCCATCAAGTCAGATTAGGGATCCTTTGGGTCAAATGAGTTCTTCAAAGCCTTGCAGAGTCTAGCCCATAGTTGCTTGGGTTTTCTCAAGACTCCAATTCACATAAAGAATCCAAACCCCACAGTCATTTGGCCTCAAATTGAAGAAGCAGAGCAGTATTAACGGGAGGCCTATTTAATCTCTTCTGGTTCACAAGAAGGGTGTCCAGGCCACCCTGAATTTAGGCAAATTAGGTGCAAAAGAGCTTATTTTGGACACGGTCTTGGGCTATGCCCCTCATGGAAAACTCCAGCCATAGTGGAGTTTATTGTGAGTGTCTATATGGAAGAAGATGGGCGCCATGTTGGAGTGTTTTGGTTTAAATTGTGGTCATTTGGGTGGCGGTTGGAAGAGATGACTTGGTCCACATGTTCTTGAACTCTGGTGTGATTCCCTTAGAGTCTGAGTTCTTCAACTGACCTCAGAGAAGTATTGCCATGAATAGTGTTGAGATTTTTGGAAGCCAGGCATGAGCATCGCCCTTGGAAACTGAGTTCTAGGCCCAGGGTGGCTTTCCACAGAGCACTGAGCCTCTCAGCCAGGATACCACAAATTTTATTCTGAAAGACTTGGCACCCATAGTTGAGAGTCAAAACTCATATGGACCTCACATTGTAGACCTAAATGGGCATAGCATCATATGATCTTTTGGCCACTCTTTGGGAAGCCTTACCTGTGAGTGTTCTCCAGAGATTTCATTGAAATGAGCTTCCTAACCATTTAATGGTTCCTGAAAAAATTGAAACTCACAGTGCCTCCAACTTCATCCTTAAAAAATGGCTAGATAAATACCATGAAATTTTTGAATTTCCCATCACCAGGTGGCACTGGAAAACCTTTTGATGTCCTGTTGCTGATCATGAATATACCAGACAGTGCCTTGATTGACTGGGTTTCATGTAAATGGTGTAGAACAGAGATGCCAGTAAGTTGGACTTTGTTGAGTAGTAGGTTAGAGCAGTGGTGGGCAGGTATGTGATAAAACATCTGTGGTGGGGCCATGTGGATCTTCCATTGGCTTCCAAATGGCTTGTGACTGACATGGTGCAGCCAGCAGAACCTTCCATGTAAAGGCAAGTTGTTATATGGAGAGGTTTCAGGACATTGTTCAGAATCAGGTTGCTATGGTCAAGGGGGCAAGATATGTGGGATAGGATCCTGGTTCTTGTATCCTCCTGCAAAACCTGACCCACCATACATGACAGAACTTCCTCTTGCATTGTGACCCAGTTGAACTCCTTGTATTTTGTGAAGCAAATACCAAACTCTCAGTGCATCAGGAAGAAACACCACGAAAATGGAAGATGACCATATGCCTTCACAGTGCACACCGGCACACATTTAGCCCCCAGTGGCCACAGTTTATCTAAAAAGAGAATTCAGCACTGCTGCCTCATGTACATTGGGAAATAAGAAACCATGTCCTCCAGGTCTCATAGATGCAGACCAAGCTTTTATGGTCTCCCTAGAAAGGAAGCTAAAGCTCTTGACAACAACATATTTTTCA
This sequence comes from Callospermophilus lateralis, assembly GCF_048772815.1. Lineage (NCBI taxonomy): Eukaryota > Metazoa > Chordata > Mammalia > Rodentia > Sciuridae > Callospermophilus > Callospermophilus lateralis. Next base: position 168,632 of record NW_027516305.1, read on the forward strand.
AGTGCCCAACCTCACAGGCAGTTTCTCAAGAAGTCTCTAGGCCAGCAGACCTCCATGTTTGTGGAGTTTTTACCCTGTCCCATACTTTTGGAAACTACTCTACCACTTCCAAGGTTGTGAGCTCCTGAGCATATTGCATTCCACAAATTTATTCACAGATTTTCTAAATCTTCTCCTCTAATTGTGTCTTACTTGGGGTGAAGGGATTGTCAAGGCATTGTTCTGGTTGAGAGTGGGAATAATTTTGTGTAGCACATATTTACATACACATTGGATTCATTGTTCAATTTTCCATTCGAAATACTGAATCCTTGACACTAACCCATACCCTACTAGACTCTGACTATTAGTTCTAATATGATAGAGAAAAATAACCGAAACAGAATAGAAATACTAGCACTTCAGAAGAGGCATGGTGTATAGTTGGTCTTGCCTTTTGTATGATATAGGGTAGGAGTTATAAATCTTGTCAATATTTTGTTGAAATAGTTCTGCATGTGTTTTTAAAGTTAACACATCTGTGAATTCCTGTCTCCATTTTTCTGTAGCCAATTCAGCACATGTATTTTTATACGCACATATAGAATCCTACCTGGTATCACACGTATATTCTTGAGAGGTGGCTAACTTGGCAGATACAAAGTGTGAGAAGAGATCACTCCTCATTAATACTTTTGGAACTGAAAATTCAGACTATGAGTGAGCTTCTTAGTTCAAGAACATTATACATAAATCCATGTTCAGTAAAATTAATATTTTTGGATCTGTGGATGATATATATTTCACAATGAATTTTAATTGGCATATATATTGCTACTTTTCAATGTCTCTGTGTGTGTTTTTTTTTTTGTATATATATATATATATATATATATATATATATATATATATATATACTCTCTAGATTTTTCAAAATATAAAATATATGTGTCCTATTATACACTCCCTAAATTCATTCTTGTTCATGTATGTGGTTTTATATTAAACTTTTCATAAGATTATTTTTCAAATATTCATCCACCTGAAATACATATTTGTTTTCAAGTACTAAAAAGTTACTTCAGTGAATGGTGCAAACAAATCCTTATATTTTTACAGTAGCTGACCCACTTTAACATCAATGCAAGTAGATTCCTATGGGACATGATGTGTATTTTGACGTTCATTTTTATTAAACACTGGTACATTACTATTTCTGCAGTTTTTGTACATCATAGAATATACATTTCATCCACAAGTTCACAAATTTAAAGAAATTTGTAACACATTCAATCACTTCCTGCTTCAGAACATATGTATTCCTCCTTGTTTTTGACTGGTCATTTCATGAGACTTCTTTCCAAACACATTATTTTCGATTTCCATAATCAATTTTGAAGCAAAATTCACACACTCTTTATGATAAACCACAACCGTAATATTACCATTAGATGTATTACTGGTTGGAATGAATGTATATATATCAATATATGATTCCTGTGTATTTTCAGATATCAATTCAATCCATTATTTAAAGTTGGAAAAAGTTATATTATTTATTCGCAGTATGGTCTATTCATGCATTATCTCTATATTCATACATACATGGTACACCTATATGTACCTCCAATACTAATTTATACCCCTTCAAAGTATTGCTCCAAGAAATGGTGCAAGAAAGACTCATGTCACCTGATCTACATATACGTTTTATCACAGTAATATTCTGGCCACAAAATGCAAAGTCACACTTACGATTGTACCAAAGCCTAAATGGAATGTGAGTATGGGTTATGAAAATCACCCATGTCCACGTTGCCTAGTGCTCTCAAATGTCAATCCTATTGGTGACTACATATTTGTTACTTCCTAAGATTATATATTCAATCTCAAGCCTGTTGAAAGTGTCTATTGCTATCACTCACTTTATACTTTGCCTGATTTCCTAATGTCGCTATTGATATCTGCTTTCCTACATATTTTCCCCATTTCATCACTGTGACTGACTCTTCACATGTGCTGACATTTACATTTTCTGTCTACCTGAAAACCTATTGCTAAAGAACTATTTGTCCAAATGCTATACTCACACTTTTTTCTAATCCTACCAACTATCTTCCTAATCCTACCGACTCTCCCTCTTTGAATGGTTGTTCTCCTCAACATTCAATCATCCAAGGTATCAGGTCCTATGCCATTGTGTATAGATTTATCTGAGACATCTGTGCAGAACATAATTAAATGCTAAGTATCCCAATCAAGGACCTAATGCCCTTCTGGGCTTCAAATGTTACCGAGATTTCTGTTTTCATTCATATATTTCACCTATATAATCTTATATATATCGCAGGTTCCCAATACCATTATTCATCCAGCAGAATGATCCTAACCCAAATCAAACATGTTATTAACCGTAACCATACACTGTTCCCTCAATCTAACTTTACAGAATAGCAGGGACAGAGTTGGTCTTACAATACAGGAATGTAGGAGATCTTCAACCTGCAGAGAACCTCAAAGGTCCATGCAGAAATGATCCCTAAAGAAGATGTAGGCAGCTATGAAGGACCTGAGAGTGCGAAAGTCATCTTTCATGACAAAAAAAAAAAAAAACAGGTCAGGATGAAGGGATGTGTCTGAAGCAGTCTCTCTCTTCTTAATGTAGAGAAGATAGACCAAACCAGGCTTGTGTGGAGAGCTGTTCCCGGGTGCCTGTGGTTGATATTCCATTCTAGCTTGTGAAACTGTCATAGGAAGTAGGGGCAGGATCCATCTCAGGGACCCTTGGAAGCAACTGTTAAGACAAAGTGGTTGCCAAGGCAGTGACCTCATTCAGTTCTAGATGAAGTGACCTATGTCACTTTCTTGTTGATGGAACACTCTGAACTTGGGATCCAGGAAGCCAGGCACCCTGAGGCAGTCCCAGTCCAAGTCCCAGTGGTCTCAAATGTTTGGATTTAAGAAGGACAGAGTCAGTCCTTCTTGGCAACTAAATTGAAGATGGACAAATGCCAGGAAAGCTCTGAAGAGGGGCTTTACCTGAGAAAACAGGCAGTGGCTCACCGCTGGCTCCTGATAACATCACAGTTTTGGCCAAGGAGACCAGATCTTACGTAGCACAGCCCGTTTCGGGGGAACATAGTATGGCCCACCAGTCAGAGGACGCTCTGGATAGTCACAGACCTATTTGGGGAAAGAAGGTGCCTTTGTGTGTGTGTGTGTGTGTGTGTGTGTGTTTTTGATTTTGTCTCATGTTTTGAGAATATGTAGGAAAGTCGGTTTGTTTGGTTTGGAGTGGACTGTTTCTAGTAAGTCCTTTGAGAAGGCGAGTGTTTCTATGTCTGGATATCCCACTGTGTCCGTGGTTGTAGACAATAGAAAAGAGAATGCATCAATAGATGTGTCCTGTCTAGTAGAAATCTTCGCAGAATTCATCTTGTCCAATTTATGAATGGACTGCAGGTTACCTTATGGATGGGCAACACCTACTACCTTCCTACATTCGTGATTTCTTCCTGAATTCTGGCCACTCTCCCATAGGCTCATGGTTTTGTGTTCAAGATATGTATCTCCTCCACAATCTGGGACATGGCCATGTACTGGATAGCTGAAGAGATTGGTGAATATCTCAGAAAACTCAGATATCAGTGTGACCAGGAAAGTCTCAGTGGAGAAAATCTGCTTTGGGATTTTGCTTACCTATTGTTCTGTTGCCCTGAATGTAAGGAAGGTCTTTGCCTAAGGCCCCACATTTCCAATGCCTGAAAAAAACAGTTTTCAAATGGAAATAAATGGGCATCACCTGTGGCTCCTGGCTTAATTGCTTTGCAAAGGGATATGTCTGAATCAGCCTCTCAGTGCAGTTTGAGATTATTGCTTAGATTCTCAGCACCTGATGGATCTAAAGAAAGATCCCATGTGTGCATCCAAATCCAAAATGGCCAAAAGAGAAGTCATTGTGATGAAGTCTCTTGCCTTCCTCTGTAAGGTTCCTGATCTCCATCAAGTGATAACAGGGATCTTTGGGTCAACTGAGTTCTTCAAGCCCTGCAGAGGCTAGCCCATAGGTGCTTGGGTTTTCTTATGACTGCAAATCACATAAAGAAACTATACCCGACAGTCAGTATGCCTCAAATTGGAAAAGCGGAACAGTATTAATGGCATGCCTCTTTGATTAGTCCTGGTTCACAGGAACGTTGTCCAGGAAACACTGACTTTAGACAAATGAAGGGCAAGGGAGCTTATTTTGACATTGTCTTGGGCTGTGTGCCTCATAAAAACTTCCAGCCAAGGTTATGATGAGTGACTATATGGAAGAAAATGAGGGCCATGTGGGAGTGTTTTGGTTTTAATTCTGGTCATTGGTGTGGCGGCTGGAAGAGATGACTGGGTCAACTGGTCTTGAACTCTGGTGTGTTTCCACGTAGAGACTGAGTTTTGAAACTGATCTCAGAGAAGTATTGCCATGAATTGTGTTGGGATTTTAGGAGGCCACGCATGAGAGTCGCCCTTGGAACCTGAGATCTAGGACCAGGGTGGCTTTCCACAAAGAACTGGGAATCTCAGCCTGGATATCACATGATTTTATTCTGAAAGACTTGGCAGCCATAGTTGAGAGTCAAAAGACATAGGACCTCACATTGTAGACCTCAATGGTCCTGGCTTCAAGTGACCTTTGTCCACTCTTTAGAAAGCCTTGCCTGTGAGAGTTCTCTAGAATTTTCTTTGAAATGAACTTTCTCAACATTTAATGGTTCCTGAATAATTGAAATCCACAGTGCATCCAACGTCATCCTTGAAAAATGGCTAGATAAATAACACGAAATTTTTGAAATTTCCATGACCAGGTGGAACTGCAGAAACTTTCGATGTCCTGTTGCTTACCATGAGTGTACCAGACTGTGCCTTGATTGACAGGGTTTCATGAAATTTGTTTAGAACAGAGAAGCCAGTATTTTGGAGCCTGCTGAGTAGTGGGCCTAGAGCAGTGGTGGAGAGGTGTGTGATAAAACATCATGGTGGGGCCATTTGTATCTGCCATTGGCTTCCAAATGGCTTGTAACTGACAGAGTGCAGACATCAGACCCTTATATGTAAAAGCATCTTGTTATATGGCGTAGTTTCAGGGCAATGTTCAGAATCAGGTTGCTATGGACAAGCGGGCAATCTTTGAGAGATAGAAGCCTGGTTGGTGAATTTTCTTGCAGACCCTGACCCACCACATGTGACAGAACGACCTCAAGCACTGTTTCCCAGTTGAACTCCTTGTATTTCGTGAAGCATGAACCAAACTCCAAGTGCAGCAGCAAGAAACACCACGAAAAGTGGAGGATGACCAAATGGTTTCACAGTCCACACGGGGAGACAATAAGCCCCCAGTGCCCACAGTTTACCTACAAAGAGAGAATTCAGCACTGCTGCCTCGTGTTCATTGGAAAATAAGAAATGTTGTCCTCCAGGTCTCATAGATGCAGACACAGCTTTGAGGGTCTCACTACAAAGGAAGCTTAACTCCTGACAACAACCTATATTTCAGTGCCCAATTTCACTGGCAGTTTCTCAAGAAGTTTTAGGCAAGCAGAGCTTCATGTTTGTGGAGTTTGTACCCTGTCCTTACTTTTGGAAACTCCTATTCCACCTCCAAGTTTGTGCACTCCTGAGCATTTTCTATTCCAGAAATGTAATCACAGATTTTGTAACTCTTCTACTCTAATTGTGTCTCCCTTGGGGCGAAAGTAATGACAAGGCATTGTTCTGGATGAGAGTCAGAAGATTAATTTTTCTATTTTCCATTTGAAATTCTGAATCCCTGACACTAACCCATATTCTACTAGACTCTGACTACTAATCCAAATATGATGGAAGAAAATAACCCAAACAGTACATAAATACTTGCAGTTCAGAGTTGGACTTGCCTTTTGCATGATAAAGGGTAGGTGTTATAAATCTATTCAATATTTAATTGAAATAGTTCTCCATGTGTTTTTAAAGTTAACAAATATGTGAATTACTGTCTCCCATTCTCTGGAGCTTATTCAGCACATGTATTTTTATATGCAGCAATAGAATCCTACAAGGTATCACACGTACATCCTTGTGAGGTATATGACTTAGCAGATACAAAGTGTGAGAAGTGATCACTCCTCCTAAACGCTGTTGGAACTGAAAATTCAACCTATGGGTGAGCTTCCCAGTGGAACAACATTATACATAAACCCATGTTCACTTAAATGAATGTTTTTGCATCTTTATGATATATATTTCATGATGAATTTCGATTGGCATATATATTGCTACTTTTTAATGTCTGTGTTTGTGTGTGTGTGTGTGTGTGTGTGTGTGTGTGTATATATGTATATATATATATATATATATATATATATATATATATATATATATATATACTCTCCATATTTTTAAAAATATGAAATATGTGTGTCTTATATACACTCCCTAAATTCATTCATGTTCATGTATGTGGATTAATAATCAACTTTTCACAAGATTATTCTTAGAAATATTCATCCACCCGAAATACATATTTGATTCCTAGTACTGAAAACTAACTTCAGTAAAAGGTGCATACAAATCCTAATATGTCTACTTTAACTGACCCAGTTTAACATCAATGCATGTAGGTTCCTATGGGACATGATGTGTATTTTGACATTAATTTTTATTCCACACTGGTACATTACTATTTCTTCAGTTTATGCAAATCTCAGTATATATATTTTATTCACTAGTTAGCAAATTTATAGGCATTTGTTTCACTTTCAATCACTTCCTGCTCCAGAACACATGTATTCCTCTATGTTTCTTGACTGGTCTATTCATGAGACTTTTTTCCAAATATATTATTTTCGATTTCCATAATCAATTTTGAACCAAAACTCACACACCCTTCATGATAAACCATAATCCTAAGATTATCGTTAGATATATAACTGGTTGGAATGAATGATTGCATATCAATATAAAATTTCTTATAAATTTTCAGATATTTATTCAATCCATTATTTAAAGTGGATCCAGTTATATTATTTATTCACAGTATGGTCTATTCATGCATTATGTCTATATTCATTGAAACAGGGTACACCTATTTGTACCCCCATACTAATTTGTAAGTCTTCAAAATATTGCTCGCAGAATTGGTGGAAGAAATACTCTTTTCACCTGATCTACATACACATTTTATTACAGAAATATTCTGGACACAAAAATCAAAGGTCACACTTACAATTGTACCAAAGCGTAAATGGAAAGTGAGCATGGATTACTAAAAACATCCATGTCCAGGTTGCCTAATGCTCTCAAATATCAATTCTATTTTTGACTACATATTTGTTTCTTCTTAAGATTATATATTCAACTTCAAACCTGTTGAAAATGTCTAACCCTATCACACAATTTATACTTTGCTTGATTTCCTAATGTCTCTATTGATATCTGCTTTCCTATATTTTTCCCCAGTTCATCATTGTGACTGACTCTTCACATGTGCTTACATTTACATACACTCTCTACCCGAAATCTTATTGCGAAAGAACTTTTGGTCCAAATCCTATACTCACTCTTCTTTCTAAACCTACCAACTACCTTCCTAATCCTACCGACTATCAGTTTTTGACTGGATGTTCTCTTCAACATTCAATATCCAAGGTACAAGGTACGATGCCAGTGTATATTGATTTATCTGAGACATCTGTGCTGCACATTACTCAAAGCTAAGTATCCCACTCAAGTCCCCAATGCCCTTCTGGGCTTCAAATCTTACCTAGATTTCTGCTTTCATACTTATGTTTCACATATATACTCTTGTAAATATCGCATTTTGCCAATACCATTATTCATCCCGCAGAATGATTTGTAACCCAAATTGAACATGTTATTAACCCTAACCATACACTGTTCCCTCAGTATAACTTACTTAAGAGCAGGGACAGTGTGGGTCTTACAATATAGGAATGTAGATGATCTTCCACCTGCTGAGAACATCAAAGATCCATGGAGAAATGATCCTTGCAGAAGATATAGGCAGCTATGTAGGACCTGAGAGAGCAATAGTCATCTTCCATTGCAAACAACCTGGTCAGGATTAATTGATAGTCTGAATCAGCCTCTCTCTTCTTAATGAAGAGAAGATGGACTGAACCAGGCATCTGTGGAGAGCTGTTCCCTGGTGCCAATGGTTGATATACCATTCTAACTTCTGAATGTGTCACAGGATGTTGGGGCAGCCTCCATCTCATGGGAACCCTGGATGCAACTGTTAGCACAAAGTGGTTACCAAGGTAGTGACCATATTCAGTTCCTGAAAGAAGTGACCTCACTTCACTTCCTTGGTGATGGAATTCTCTGAACCTGGGATCCAGGAAGGAAGGCACCCAGAGCCAGTCCCACTCCCAGTTCCAGTGGGCTAACTTGTTTGCTTTTCCCAAAGACATAGTCAGTCTTTCTTGGTACCTACTGATGTGAGGATGGAAAAATGCCAGCAGAGCTCTTATGAGGGGCCTTTCCTGAGAAAGCAGGTAGTGGCTCACCTTTGGCTCCTGACAACTTCACATAGTTGGACAAGGAGACCAGATCTGAAACAGGACAGGCCATTTTGGGGGAACATAATATGGCCCACCAGTCAGAAGACACTCCGGATAGTCACAGACCTATTTGGGGGAAGTAAGTGCCTTTGCCGTTGTAGGTGTGAGTTTGTGGTTTTTTCTCATGTTCTGAGAATAGGTAGGAAAAGTGGTTTGTTTGGTTTGGAGTGGACTGTTTCTAGTAAGTCGTTTGACATGGTGAGTGTTTCTAGGTCTGTGTATCCCACTGTATCCGTGGTTGTAGACATTAGAAAAGAGAATGCATCAATGGATGTGTTGTCTCTAGTTGAAAGCTTCCCCGCATTCATACTGCCCAATTAATGAATGGACTGCAGCTTGCCTTATGGATGGGCAACATCTACTATCTTCTAAAGTTCCTGTTTTCTTCGTGAATTCTGGCCACTCTCCAGAGTAGGCTCATGGTTTTGTTTCCCAAATATGTAACACCACAAGATTCTGTGACATGGCCATGTACTGGATTGCTGAAGGGAATGGGAGCATCTAAGAAAACTCAGATTTCAGTGTGACCAGTAAAGTCTCAGTGGAGAAACCCTTCTTTGGGCCATTTGCTTACTTCTATTTCTATTACCCTGAGTGTCAGGAAGGTCTTTGCCTCAGGCCACCCCTTTGTGTAGCCTGAAGAAAACCGTTTTCATATGGAAATGTATGGACATCACCTGTGGCTCTTTGCTTAATTGATTTGGAATGAGATGTGTCTGAATCAGCCTCTTGTCCTTGTATGAGGTTGTGGCTTTGATTCTCAGCACCTGATGGATCTAAAGAAAGATCCCATGTGCTTCCAAAACTAAAATGGCCAAAAGAGCAGTCATTGTTGATGAATATTTTTGCCTTCTTGTTTTAGGTTCCTGACCTCCATAAAGTGAGAATAGGGATCCTTTGGGTCAAATGAGTTCTTGAAATCCCTGCAGAGGCTAGCCCATATTTGCTTGGGTTTTCTCATGACTCCAAATCACATAAAGAATCTATACCCTACAGCCAGTAGGCCTCAAATTGGAGAAGTGGAACACTTTAACAGCAGGAATATTTGATCATTCCTGGTTCACAGGAAGAGTGTCCAGGCCATCATGATTTTAGGCAAATGAGGGGCAAGTGAGCTTATTTGGGCTCATAGAAACCTCCAGCTGGAGGTTATGATGAGTGTCTACATGGAAGAAGATGATGGCCCTGTGGGAGTGTTTTGATTTTAATTGTGGTCATTTTTTGGCGGATGGAAGGGATGACTGGGTCCACCTGGCCTTGAACTCTGGTGTGATTCCCCTTAGAGACTGAGTTCTGAAACTGACCTCAGAGAAGTATTGCCATGAATTGTGTTGGGATTTTAGGAGGCCACGCATGAGACTCACTCTTGGAAACTGAGATCTAGGCCCAGGGTGGTTTCCACAGAGGCCTGAGAATCTCAGCCAGGATATCACATGATTTTATTCTGAAAGACTTAGCACCCATATTTGAGAGTCAAAACACACATGGACCTCACATTGTAGATGTCAGTTGGCCTGGCTTTAGGAGACCTTTTGGCAACTGTTTGAGAAGCATTGACTGTGAGAATTCTCCAGAGCGTTCATTGTAATGAACTTTCTTAACACTTAATGGTTCCTGAATGAATTGAAACCCACAGTGCCTCTAACTTCATCCTTGAAAAATTTCTAGATAAATACCATGAAATTTTTGAAATTCCCATGACCAGGTGGCACTGCAGAAACTTTTGATGTCCTGTTGCTGATCATGTGTATACCAGACAGTGCCTTGTTTTTGACTGGGTTTTATTAAAATGGTGTAGAACAAGAGAAGCCAGTAATTTGGAGCCTGCTGAGTAGGGGGGCTAGAGCAGTGGTGGGCAGGTGTGTGATAAAACATCATGGTGGGGCCATGTGAATCTGCCATTGGCTTCCAAATTTTTTGTGACTGATATAGTGCAGACATCAGACCCTTATATGTAAAGGCATCTTGTTAAATGGAGAGTTTTCAGGGCAATATTCAGAATCAGGTTGCTACGGTTATTGGGGCAAGCTATGTGGGATACAAGCCTGGTTGGTGCATTCTCCTGCAGACCCTGACCCACCACACGTGACAGAACTCCCTCCAGCACTGTATCTCAGATGAACTTTTTATGTTTTGTGAAGCAAATACCAAATTCCCAGTGCAGCAGCAAGAAATACCACGAAAAGTGGAGGATGACCAAATGTCTTCACAGTCCCCACTGGGAGACACTTAGCTTCCAATGGACACAGTTTAGCTACAAAGAGAGAATTGAGCACTGCTGCCTCATGTTCATTGGAATATAAGAAACCATGTCTTTCGGTTACATAGATGCAGACCCAGCTATGATGGTCTCACTACAAAGGAAGCTAAAGCTCATGACAACAACATATATTTCAAGTGCCCAACCTCAGAAGCCGTTTCCCAAGAATTCTTAGGCCAGCAGAGCTCCTTTTTGTGGAGTGTTTACCCTGTCCTTTACTTTTGGAAACTCCTCTACCACCTCCAAGGTTGTGAACTCCCGAGCATATTCCATTCCATATATGTATTCATAGATTTTCACACTTTTCTACTCTAATTGTGTTTTACTTGGGGCGTAGGTAATGTCAAGGCATTGTTCTGGATGTGAGTGGGAAGATTTTTGTGTAGCACATATTTACATACACATTGGATTCATTTTTCAATTTTCCATTTGAAATACTGAATCCCTGACACTAACCCATAACCTACTAGTCTCTGACTAATAATCCTAATATGATGGTGAAAAATAAGCCAAAAAGAGAAGAAACACAAGCAGTTCAGAGGACGCATTGTGTATAGTTGGAATTGCCTTTTGCATTATATAATGTAGGAGTTATAAGTCTAGTCAATTTTTTTGTTGAAATAGTTCTAAATGTGTTTTTAAAATTAGCAAATATGTGAATCCCTGTCTCCCTTTCTCTGTAGCCTATTCAGCACATGTATTTTTATATGCACATATAGAATTCTACCTGATATCACTCGTATACACTTGTGAGGTGGCTGAATTGGCAGATGCAAATTGAGAGAAGAGTTCACTCCTCCTAAATGCTGTTGGAACTGAAAATTCAACCTATGGGTGAGCTTCCTAGTTGAAAAACATTATACATGAATCCATGTTCAGTAAAATGAACATTTTTTGATCTGTGGATTATATACTTTTCATGATGAATTTCTATTGGCATATATGTTGCTACTTTTTTTTTCTTTTATTGGTTGCTCAAAACATTACAAAGCTCTTGAATATCATATTTCATACATTAGATTCAAGTGGGTTATGAACTCCCATTTTTACTCCAAATACAGATTGCAGAATCACATTAGTTACACATCCATATTTTTACATAATGCCCTATTAGTTACTGTTGTATTCTGCTACCTTTCCTATACTCTACTATCCCCACTCCCCTCTCTTCCCATCTTCTCTCTCTACCATACCTACTGTAATTCATTTCTCTCCTTGTTTATTTTCCCACAACCTCTTATATGTAATTTTGTGTAACAATAAGTGTCTCTCTCCATTACCATGCAATTTCCCTCTTCTCTCCCTTTCCCTCCCACGTCATGTTTCTGCTTAATGTTAATCTTTTCTTCATGCTCTTCCTCCCTGCTCTGTTCTTAGTTGCTCTCATTATATCAAAGAAGACATTTGGTAATTGTTTTTTAGGGATTGGCTAGATTCACTAAGCATAATCTGCTCAGTGCCATGCATTTCCCTGCAAATTCCATGATTTTGTCATTTTTTAGTGCTGCGTAATTCTCGATAGTATATAAAAGTCACATTTTTTTATCCATTCATCTATTGAAGGGCATCTGGGTTGGTTCCACAGTGTAGCAATTGTGAATTGTGCTGCTATGAAAATCCATGTGGCAGTATCCCTGTAGTACGCTCTTTTGAGGTCTTCAGGGAATAGTCCGAGAAGGGCAATAGCTTGGTCAAATGGTGCTTCCATTCCCAGCTTTCCCAGGAATCTCCATACTGCTTTCCAAATTGGCCGCACCAGTTTCAGTCCCACCAGCAATGTACAAGAGTACCCTTTTCCCCACATCCTCGCCAGCACTTGTTGTTGTTTGACTTCATAATGGCTGCCAATCTCACTGGATTGAGATGGTATTTTAGGGTGGTTTTTATTTGCATTTCTCTTACTGCTAGAAATGGAGAGCATTTTTTTCATGTACTTGTTAATTGATTCTATGTACTCCTCTGAGAAGTTTCTGTTCAGGTCCTTGGCCCATTGGGTTATTGGTATTCTTATTGTCTAATTTTCTAAGTTCTTTGTATACTTTGTATACTCTGGATATTAGGGCTCCATGTGAAGGGTGAGGACTAAAAATTTGTTCCCATGATGTAAGCTCCATATTTACCTCTCTTATTGTTTCTCTTTCTGAGAAAAAATAATTCAGTTTAAGTAAGTCCCATTTGTTGATTCTTATTATTAACTCTTGTTCTATGGGTGTCCTATTAAGGAATTTGGAGCCTGACCACACAATATGTAGATCGGAGCCAACTTTTTATTCTATCAGACGCAGAGACTCTGATTTGAATCTAGCTCCTTGATCCACATTGAGTTAACTTTGGTGCATGGCGAGAGGAGGGGATTCAGTTTCATTTTGTTGCATATGGATTTCCAGTTTACCCAACACCATTTGATGAAGATGCTATCCTTCCTCCATTGCAGGCCATTAGCTCCTTTATCAAATATAAGATAGTTGTAGCTTTTTGGATTAGTTTCTGTGTCCTCCATTCTGTACCATTGGTCCACCCGCCTGTTTTGGTACCAGTACCATGCTGATTTATTATGATTGATCTGTAATATAGTTTGAAATCTGGTATCGCTATACTGCCTGATTCACACTTCCTGCTTAGAATTGCTTTTGCTATTCTGGGTCTTTTATTTTTCCATTTGAATTTTATGATTGCTTTATCTATTTCTACAAAAAGTTTCTATGGGATTTTGATTGGCATTGCATTAAACCTATAGAGAACTTTTGGTAATATCACCATTTTGATGATGTTAGTTCTGCCTATCCATGAACACGGTATATTTTTCCATCTTCTAAGATCTTATTCTATTTCTCTTTTTAGGTTTCTGTAGTTTGCATTATATAAATCTTTCACCTCTTTTGTTAGGTTTATTCCCAAGTATTTAATTATTTGAGGAAATTGGGAATGCAGTGTTTTGACTCATTTTTGTTTCAGAAGTTTTGTCGCTGATATACAGAAATGCCTTTGATTTATTCATGTTGATTTTGTATCCTGCCACATTGCTGCATTCATTTTTGAGTTCTAGTAGTTTTTTCTGTAGACCCTTTTGAGTCTTCTATGTATAGAATCATGTCATCTACAAATAGTGATAATTTAAGTTCTCCTTTTCCTATTTTTATGCCTTTAATGTCTTTCATCTCTCTAATTGCTCTGGCCAGTTTTTCGAGAACTATATTGAATAGAAGTGGTGATAGAGGACATCCCTGTCTTGTTCCAGATTTTAGAGGGAATGCCTTCAATTTTTCTCCATTCAGAATGATGCTAGCCTGAGGATTAACATAGATAGCTTTTACAATGTCGAGGTAAGTTCCTGTTATCCCTAGTTTTTAAAATGTTTTGAACATAAAGAAATGCTCTACTTTGTTGAATGGTTTTTCTGCGTCTATCGAGATGATCATATGGTTCTTATCTTTAAGTCTATTGATGTTGTGAATAACATTTATTGATTTCCATATATTGAACCCTCCTTGCATCCCAGGGATGAATCCAAGTTGATCATGGTGCACGATTTTTTTTGATGTGCCTTTCTATCCAATTCGCCAGAATTTTAATGAGGATTTTTGCATCTAGGTTCATCAGAGATATTGGTCCGTAGTTTTCTTTCTTTGAGGTGTCTTTGTCTGGTTTCAGAATCAGGGTGATGTTGGCCTCATAGAATGAATTCGGCAGAACTCCCAGTTTTACTATTTCCTGAATAACTTGAGAAGTATTGGTATTAATTCTTCTTTAAAGGTTTTGTAAAACTCTGCTGTATACCCATCCGGTCCTGGGCTTTTCTTGGTTGGTAGTCTTTTGATTGCTTCTTCTACTTCATCCATTGATATTGGTCTGTTTAAATTGTGTGTTTCCTCCTGACTCAGTCTGGGCAAATCATATGACTTAAGAAATTTATCGATGTCTTCACTATTTTCTATTTTATTGGAATACAGGTTTTCAAAATAATTTCTAATTTTCTTCTGTATTTATGTAGCATCTGTTGTAATATTGCCTTTTTCATCCCGTATGTTAGTAATTTGATTTCTCTCTCTTCTTCTCTTCGTTAGCATGGCTAAGGGTCTGTCTATCTTATTTATCTTTTTGAAGAACCACCTTTTAGTTTTGTTAATTTTTTCAATAGTTTCTTTTGTTTCAATTTCGCTATGATTTTAATTATTTCTTGCCTTCTGCTACATTTGCTGTTGTTTTGCTCTTCCTTTTCTAAGGCTTTGAGATGAAGTGTGAGCTCATTTATTTGTTTTTCTTTTCTATTTTGAGGAATGACCTCTAGGCGATAAATTTACCCCTTAAAACTTCTTTTCATTGTACCCCATAGAATCTGATATGTTGTGTCTGTATTTTCATTTATCTCTAAGAATTTTTTGATTTCCTCCTTTATGTCTTCTGTAACCCATTGATCATTCAGTAACATATTCTTCATTTTGGATGTGATGTATGATTTTTTCTTCCTTCTTTTATCATTGGTTTCCAGTTTCATTCCATTATGATCACAAAAAATTCATGGTATTATCTCCACCCCTTTATATTTACTGAGGGTTGCCCTATGGCATAACATATGGTCTATTTTTGAGAAGGATCCATGTGCTGCTGAGAAAAAAGTATATCCACTTGATGATGGTTGATATATTCTATATATGTCAGTTAAGTCTAGGGTATTGATTGCGAGATTGAGTTCTATAGTTTCTTTTTTCAACTTTTGTTTGGAGGATCTGTCCAATGGTGAGAGAGGTGAGTTGAAGTCACCCATAATTATTGTATTGTGGTCTATTTGATTCTTTAACTTGAGGAGAATTTGTTTTATGAACATCGCAGCACCATTATTTGCTGCGTGAATATTGATAATTGTTATGTCTTGTCGGTGAATGGTTCATTTTAGCAGTATATAATGTCCTTCTTTATCCCTTTTGATTAAATTAGTCTTGAGGTCGATTTTATTCGATAGGAGGATGGCCACCCCTGCTTGCTTACGAGGACCGTGTGCATGGTATAAATTTTCCCAATCTTTCACCTTCAGCCTGTGTATGTCTTTTCCATTCAGATGTGTCCCCTGGAGGCAATATATTGTTGGATTTTTTTTTTATTTCAAGTTACAAGCCTATGTCACTTTATTCGAGAGTTTAAGCCATTTACTTTTAGAGTTACTATTGATATATGGTTTGTACTGCCACCCATGTTTGCTTATATCTTTTTTTTAAATTAGTTTGTTTCTCCATGATTAGCTTTTCCCCCGCCCTCTGTCATTACTGAGCACTTCTCACTCATGGTTTTCGTTGTTGATTTTCATTTCTTCCTCGTGTAGTGTTTTGCTCAAGATGCTTTGCAATGCTGGTTATCTGGCTGAATTCTTTTAGGTTTTGTTTATCATGAAATATTTTTATCTCGTTGTCTTACCTTAAGCTTAATTTTGATGGATACATAATTCTTGGTTGGCATCCATTGTCTTTCAGTGTTTGAAGTACGTTGTTCCAGGATCTTCTCACTTCCAGCATCTATGATGAAAAATCTATTGTTAACCTTATTGGTTTACCCCTGATTGTAATGATTGTAATCTGCCTCCTTTCTCTGGTAGCTTTTAATATTTTCTCTTTGTTCTGTATATTGGATATCTTCATAACAATGTGTCTTGGCATTGGTCTACTGTGATTTTGTGTGCTCGATGTCCTGTAAGCATCAACAATTTGTTTATCCCTTTCCATTTTTATTTCTGGAAAGTTTTCTGTAATTATTTCATTCAGCAGGTTTCTCATTCCCTTGGTTTGAATCTCTGTACCTTCCTCTATCCATATGACTCATTAGTTTTTTTTTTATGTTATCCCATATCTCTTGAATGTTTTCTCATAATTTTTTACAGCATTTCTTTGTTGGCTAGACTTTTTTCAAGATGATATATTTTGTCTTCATTCTGTTTTCTACTTGCTCTACACTGTTAGTGATACTCTCAATTGAATTTTTAATTTGGTTTATCATTTCCTTGATTTCTAGAATTATTGTTTGATTTTTCTAATAATCTCTATCTCCTGATAAAGATGCTTAATTTCTTATTTTATCTGTTTATGTAATTTATTTTCAATGCGTTCTATCACTGTTTGTTTTTGCTGTCTCGTATCCTCTTTAAGGTTCCATTCCATCTGTCTAAGGTATTCCTTGAGTTCTTTATATGACCATTTTTTCTGATGACTCTAGGTGCTCTTGAATATTTAGGCTGTCCTTCATTGTTCGTACTCCTTTTCTTCCTTGCTTTTTTATGCTTCTCATGTTACTTCTCGTTCTGTTTGACTACTGAGTTACTGCTTACTCTTATAAATTTATTTGATGCTTGAGAGGAAAGATATTAGAAGGGAAGGGAGAAGTCACTAAAGAGAATGAGAGTAGGCAGGTAGAATTCAAGTAAGGGGGAATAAAAAAATTGAAATGAAATGAAAAGACAAAAAAAATAGAAAATAAAGAAAGAAAATTTTAAGTAATAATGATGATTAAAAAATTGAAAATTAAAATTTAAAATAATAACATTAATAATAATAATAATAAAATAAAAGAAATTAAAAAAATAAAAACATTTAAAAAAGTTAATGAACAACAACAACAAAAATGAAAATGAAAGAAAAAGAAAAAAATACAAACAAAAAAATAGTAATAATACATGCACTCCTAGAGTTCAATTAACTTCTCTTCCAGTAGGTGGAGCTGTGCGCACTGGGCCAAGCTTCTCGTCTCAATAAGTGGGAACCAATCACTGTGCAGCAGCTCTTCCTCCCAGACTGGGCGGGTCTCCAACCCTGAGTGCCTAGGGCCTTCTCTTGTGCTTCCTCAAGCCAGGCCCCAGTCACCTGTGACGCTCACCACAATACTGGTTACAAGCCAGGCCTCTGCTCCTGGTAGCCCTGTTTCCATGAACGGCTGGGCACACTCTCCTTGATTGCCTCCCTCAGACCCTAAGTTTGTAGAGCTTGGGGCTGAGAAACCCCAGCGAATTTGCTTGCCCTTCGGGAGCCATGGCCCCGGTAGGTGGTGTAAGAGACCTCAATTGTCAGCACTGGTATGAGCGGTAGCCGGCAATTACACGCCTCGAGTCCCGAGCCAATCCTGATTCCCTAGGTCTGGGTATCGCGCTCCTTGGAGAGCTGGGAGGGGCCATTATGGCAGAGGTGGGAAGGGCCCTTGAGGTTTCCCTGCGGTGTTGAGAGAGATGGCAATGGGATAACACACTTGTCGCACTGGTTTCAATGAAGTTATCTCCTCCGACTGTGACGTCAGTTCGCTGCCATGGTGGTATCCCATTAAAATGGTGACCGTTCGTTCCCTTTGCTGGGTGACCAATGCAACAGGTGGGTCCTGACTATCTCTCCCAAGCCCCATTTCAATCCTGTGGCCACTGCCTATGAAGGCTCAGTTGGCTTTTAACTCTGTCAATTCCGAAAGCCCGACCAATTATTTCAGCGGGAATGTTAGTGCTGAGTAACAAAAACCAGATGAATCAAAGCTTGAATGCAGCCAATCCGGGCTTTGTGTGTGTTCTGAGGGGCCCAGACTGTTCGCCCCAGATTCACAACAGGTCAATATTGCCTAGTGATTCTGAGCAAACAGCATTTAGACAGTTTACGACTCCCTATGCCCGCGCAGCTGAAGAGATCAGAGACTTGAATTCTCCATGCCTGCCTTCATAATGGATCTCCTGTATTGCTACTTTTTAATATCTGTGCATTTGCGTGTGTGTGTGTATATATATATATATATATATATATATATATATATATATATACTCTTTAGATTTTTCAAAATATGAAATATATGTGTCTTATTATGCACGCCCCTAAATACATTCATATTCATATCTGTGGATTTATAATCAACTTTCAACAAGATTATTTTCAGAAATAATCATCCACCTGAAATACATATTGTTTCCTAGTACTGAAAACTAAATTCAGTGAATGGTGCATACAAACCCTAATATTTCTACAGTTACTTAGCCAGTTTAAAATGAATGCAAGTAGATTCCTAGGGGACATGATGTGTATTTTGACTTTCATTTTTATTCAACACTTGTACGTTACTATGTCCTCAGTTCATGCACATGATGGGATATATATTTCAGTCACAAATTAGAAAATTTATAGGCATTTGTTTCACGATAAATCACTTCCTGATTCAGAACACATGTATTCCTCCATGTTTTTTGACTGGTCTTTTCATGAGACTTCTTTCCAAACATATTATTTTTGTTTAACATCATCACGTGTAAAGCAAAACTCAAACACCATTCATCATAAACCATAATCCTAATATTACCATTAGATATATAACTGGTTGGAATGAATGATTGTATATCAATATAAGATTTCTTATATATTTTCACATATCAATTCAATCCATTATTTAAAGTGGAATCAGTTACGTTATTTATTCATAGTATGGTCTATTCATGCATTATCTCTATATTAATAGACACAGGGTACACCTCTTTGTACCCCTAATACTAATGTATACGTCTTCAAAATATTGCTCCCAGAAATGGTGAAAGAAATACTCATGCCACCTGATCTACATATACATTTTATCACAGTAATATTCTGAACAAAAAAAAAACCATAAAAATGTCACACTTATGATTGTACCAAAGCCTAAAAGGAAAGTGAACGTGGATAACTAATAACATCCATGTCCAGGTTGCCTAATGCTCTCAAATGTCATTCCCATTCGTGACGAGATATTTGTTTTTTCCTATGATTATGTATTCAAACTCAACCCTGTTGAAAATGTCTAATCCTATCACTCACTTTATACTTTGCCTGATTTCGTAATGTCTCTATTGACACCTGCTTTCCTACATATTTTCCCCAGTTCATCATTGTGACTGACTCTTCACATGTGCTGACATTTCCATTCACTCTCTAAACGAAACCCTATTGCTAAAGAAGCTTTTTATTCCATATCATATACTCACTCTTCTTCCTAAACCTACTGACTATCTTCCTAATCCTACTGACTATCCCTTTTTGACTGGATGTTCTCTTCTACATTCAATCATCCAAGGTACAAGGTCCTATGCCACTGTATTTCGATTTAACTGAGACAACTGTACAGAACATAATTCAACACTAAGTATCCAAATAAAGGGCCCAATGCCCTTCTGGGCTTCAAGTCTTTCTTAGATTCCCGTTTTCATACATATATTTCACGTATATATTCTTATAAATATCGCAGGTTCCCAATCTCATTATTCTTCCTGCAGAATGATTCCTAACCCAAATCGAACATATTATTAACCGTAACCATACACTCACTTTGCAGGAGAGCAATAACAGTGTGGGTATTAAACTACAGGAATCTAGGGGATCTTCACCTGCTGAGAAACTCAAATGTTCATGCAAAAATGATCCCTGGTGAAGATGAAGGCAGCTATGAAGTACCTCAGAAAGCAAAAGTCATCTTCCATGGCAATCATCCTGGTCAGGATGGAGGGTTGTGTCTGAATCAGTCTCTCTCTTCTTAATGTATAGAACATGGACCAAACCAGTCCTGTGTCGAAGCTGTTCCCGGGTGCTTATGGTTGATATAACATTCTAACTAGAGAAAGTGTCCCATGAAAATCAGGACAGCCTCCACCTCATGATATTTTGGAAGCAACTGTTAGGACAAAGTGGTTGCCAAGGCAGTGACATCATTCATATCCTGAAGGAAGTGATCTCACCTCACTTCCTTGGTGATGGAACTCTCTGAACTTGAAATCCAGGAAGCCAGGCACCAAGAGACAGTCCCTGTCCTAGTCCCAGTAGTCTGAAATGTTTGGATTTACCAAGGACAGAGTCAGTCTTTCTTTGTACCTACAGATGTGAGGATGGCCAAATGCCAGGAAACCTCTGAAGAGGGGCTTTTCCTGAGAAAGCAGGTAGTGTCTCACCGCTGGCTCTTGAGAACTTCACAGAGTTGGCCAAGCAGACATGATCTGAGACAGGAGAGGTCATTTTGGAAGAACATAGAATGGCCCACCAGTCAGACGACACTCCAGGGAGTCACAGACCTACTAGGGGGAAGGAGGTGCCTTTTTGGGTGTGGGTGTGAGTTTGTGGTTTTGTCTCATGTTCTGAGAATAGGTAGGAAAGGCGGTTTGTTTGGTATGGAGTGGAATATTTCTATTAAGTCCTTTGACAAGGCGAGTGTTTCTATGTGTGTGTATCCCACTGAGTCCATTGTTGTAGACATTAGAAAAGACAATGCATCAATGGATGTGTCCTGTCTAGTAGAAAGCTTCCCAGCATTCATCCTGCCCAATTCATGAGTGGACTCTGGCTTGCCTTATGGATGGGCAACACCTAAAAGCTTCCTAATTTCCTGTTTTCTTTCTCAATTCTGGCCACTCTCCAGAATAGTATCGTGGTTTTGTGTCCAAGATTTGTACCTCCAAGATCTGTGACATGGCTATGTACTGGATAGCTGAAAGAAATGGCTAGCATCTCAGAAATCTCAAATATCTGTTGACCAGGAAAGTCTCAGTGGAGAAACCCCTCTTTGTTCCTTTTGCTTACCTATTGTTCTGTTGAATGTCAGGAAGTTTTTTGCCTCAAGCCACCACTTTGTGAACCCTGAAGAAAACAGTTTTCAAATGGAAATGAATGGGAATCACCTGTGACTCTTTGCTTAATTGCTTAGGATTGGGATATGTCTGAATCAGCCTGTTGGCCCTGTGTGAGGCTGTGGCTTAGATTCTCAGCACCTGATGGATCTAAAGATAGATCCCATGCATGCATCCAAAACCAAAATGGCAAAAAGATCAGATATTGTTGATGAACTCTCTTGCCTTCCTCTGGTAGGTTCCTGATATCCATCAAGTGAGAATAGGGATCCTTTGGGTCAAATGAGTTCTTCAAAGCCCTGGAGAGGCTAGGCCATAGGTGTTTGATTTTCATGACTCCAATTCACTTAAAGAATCTAAACCCCAAAGCTAGAAGGCCTCAAGTTGGAGAATCCAAGCAATATTAAAGGCAGGCCTATTTGATCACTACTGGTTCACAGGAAGAGAGTCCAGGCCACCCTGACTTTAGGCAAATGAGGGGCAGGGAGCTTATTTTGGACACTGTCATGGGCTGCGTCCCTTATGGAAACCTCCAGCCAGAGAATATGATGAGTGTCTATATGGAAGAAGATGAGGGCCATGTGAGAGTGTTTGGTTTTAATTGTGGATATTTGTATGGCGGTTGGAAGAGATCTCTGGGTCCACCTAGGCTTGCACTTTGGTGTGATTCCCCTTAGAGACTGAGTTCTTTTACTGATCTCAGAGAATTATTGCCAGGAATTGTGTTGGAATTTTAGATGGCCATGCATGAGAGTTGCCCTTGGAAAGTGACATCTAGGCCCAAGTTGACTTTCCACAGAGCACAGGGAATCTCAGCCAGGATATCACATGATATTATTCTTAAAGACTTGGCAGCCATATTTGAGAGTCGAAACACACATGGACCATACATTGTAGACCTCAAGGGGCCTGGCTTAATCTGACTTTTCGCCACTTTTGGAAGCCTTGCCTGTAAGAATTCTCCAGAGTTTTCATTGAAATGAGCTTCCTCACCATTTAATGGTTTCTGAGTGAATTAAAATTCACAGTGCCTCCAACTTCATCCTTGAAAATTGGCTATATCAATACCATGAAATTTTTGAAATTCCCATGACCGGGTAGCACTGGAGAATATTTGGATGTCCTGTTGCTGATCATGAGTATATAAGACAGTGCCTTGATTGACTGGGTTTTATGAAAATGGTGTTGAACAGAGATGCCAGTAAGTTGGATCCTGCTGAGTAGTTGTACTAGAGTAGTGGTTGGCAGGTGTGTAAAAAAACATCTGTGGTGGGGGCATTTGGATCTGCCATTGGCTTCCAAATGGATTGTGACTGACATTTTGCAGCCAGTAGACCCTTATATGTAAAAGCATATTGTTATATGGAGAGGTTTCAGGGCAATGTTCAGAATCAGGTTGCTATGGTAAATGGGGCAAGCTATGTGGGGTAGAAGCCTGGTTGGTGCATTCTCCTGACGAACCTGACCCACCACACTTGACAGAACTTACTTCAGCATTGTGTCCCATTTGAAATCCTTGTATTTCATGAAGCAAACACCAATCTCCCAGTGCAGCAGCAAGAAATACCACGAATAGTGGAGGATGACCAAATGGAATTACAGTCCACAAGGGGAGACACTTAGACCCCAGTGGCCACAGGTTACCTACAAATAGAAAATTCAGCACTGCTGCCTCATGTTCATTGGAAAATAAGAATCCATGTCATCCAGATCACATAGATGAAGACTCAGCTATGATGGTCTCACAACAAATGAAGCTAATGCTCCTGACAACAGCATATATTTCATTGCCCAACCTCAGAGGCAGTTTCTCCAGATGTTAGGCTGGCAGAACTTCATGTCTGTGGAGTTTTTACCCTGTCCCTTACTTTTGGAAACTCCTCTACCACCTGCAAATTTGTGAACTCCTGAGCATTTTTCATTACACATATGTATTCACAGATTTTCTAACTCTTCTCCTCTAATTGTGTCTTATGTGGGGCGAAGGTAATGTCAAGGCATTGTGCTGAATGAGGGAGGGAAGATTTTTGTGTAGCACATATTTGCATACACATTTGATACATTTTCCAATTTTCCATTCGAAATACTGAATCCCTGACACTAACACATACCCTACTAGACTTTGACTTTTAATCCTAATATGGTGGAGAAAAATAACCCAAACAGAATAGAAATACAAGAGGTTCACAGGAGGCATGGTGTATAGTTGGACTTGCCTTTCGTATGATAAATGGTAGGTGTTATAAATCTAGCGAATTTTAATTGAAATAGTTCTCCATGTGTTTTAAAAGTTAACAAACATGTGAATAACTGTCTCCCTTTCTCTGTAGCCTATTCATCACATGTATTTTTATATGCACATATAGAATTCTACCTGGTATCACTCGTACATTTTGTGAGGTGGCTGGCTTGGCAGATGCAAATTGTGAGAAGAGATCACACCTACTAAATGCTGTTGGAACTGAAAATTCAACATATGAGTAAGCTTCTTATTTGAACAACATAAATCCATGTTCATTAAAATGAATATTTTTGGATCTGTGGATGATATATTACTTCGTGGTGAATTTCGATTGGCATACATAATGCTACTTTTTAATGTCTGTGTGTGTATGTGTGTATATATATATATATATATATATATATATATATATATATTCACTCTCCAGATTTTTCAAAATATGAAGTATATTTTTCTTATTATACACTCCCTAAATTCACTCATATTCATGTATTTGGATTAATAATCAAGTTTTCACAAGAATATTCTCAGAATTATTCATCCACCAGAAATACATATTTGTTTCTTAGTACTGAAAACTAAGTTTGGGGGATCATATGATGGTGGTGAAGGGAGTGCATCACCCCCATGTACCGCGTCACTGTGCGGGAGAATGACAAGTTATAATGGCTAAAACCTATCTTGTTAGAAATTTCCAGCAAAATTGGGGGGCTCCAAAACCTAGTCGACATATTTCCATCTCACGAGGATCAGCTACGCGGGCTCAAACACGAGTGATTTGTCCGCATAGAGGGTCATGCTGCTTATTCAGGAAATCGGTCTGCGGCTAGAGTCTGCGGCGTGCACTGGGAAACGAAGAGATAGCAATGCAAATATACAGCGGTGTGGATTCTGTGGGCTCCTGACAGGTATGCAATCACTGTGCTAAGTGCTGAATTCTGGGTTTGAGACGGGAAAGGATGCGGTCCAATTCGGTTCTCCACACCGGTCAGACCACAGAGGAAGCCAGCGGCCACCATCTTGGAGAGATGATGTCACCATCCCTGTTTTCGACTGATCGAAGCTCATTCAGCTATAGAACAGGTAATTTCAGGATGCCATTCACCTTTGTGTCACAGACAAATTACTCAGGCTCAGTGCCAAAGAACCTGCAGAAACTCCGTCTTGGAGCCTGCTCCTATTAGAACATACACCAAGCCCAGAGCGGCCGAATTCCGCCTCTCGGAACTGATCTGGCCCAGGGCTAAAGAACCCGCGGAAACTGCTTCTCGTTCCGGGTCTTGCTGAATACTGTGGAGGTAAATATCAACCGAGCCTTCATAGGCAGTGGCAACAGGATTGAGACGCGGCTTGTGAGGGCCGGTCAGGACTCACCCATTGCTTTGGTCACCCAGAAAAGGGAACGAAATGCTGCCTTTCACATGGGATACCAACATGACAAATTTCTGATGTCATCAGAAAGCAGCAGAGGAGATAACTTCATTGATACCAGCAGTGACAGAAACAGTTGGTCTCCTGGTGAAGAAAGTGAGTCACAAACACCCGGGTCTCTCTCACTTTGTCATCAAGCAGAGGGGCAGAGCAGAGCAGGTACCCGCACCTGGAACAGACCCAGTGACACACCTGCATGGTAGTCACGCCAACCCAATTGGAGTAGAGGCAGAACAGAGCCGCTACCCGGGCCCAGAACAGGCCCAGTGACCCACAGGTGTGGTAGTCACGTCACCCCAATTGGAGTTGTTGCAGAGCAGAGCCTTCTCCCGTGCCTAGTACAATCCCAGTGGGTCACCGGCATGGTAGTCACATTACCCCAATAGGAGTAGGGGCAGAGCAGAGCCTTTGCCCATGCCCAGAACAGGCCCAGCAACCTGCAGGCCTGGTAGTCACGACACACCAATTGGAGTAGGGGCAGAGCAGAGCCACCACCCGCGCCTGCAAGGTAGCAGACCTGCACCTGACCAGAAGAAGAGGCCCAGCGGCCTGCTTGCGCGGCAGACACTTTACCCCATTTGGAGTAGGGGCAGAACAGATCTGTAGCCCGTGCTCACAAGGTATCCTGACCTGCGACCAACCGGCAGACCAGGCCCAGCGGCCCACCGGCGTGGTAGTCACGTCACCCCAATTGGGGTAGGGGTAGAGCAGAGCCGCCGCCCACGCAAGCAAGGTAGGCAGACCTGCGACCGATCGGCAGAACACCGCAGGGGTCCACGGGCGTGGTAGACACGTCACACCAATTGGAGGAGGGGCAGAGGAGAGCAGCCTCCTTCGCCTGCATGGTAAGCAGACCTGCGACCGATCAGAATAACAGGCCTAGCGGCCCATCAGCGTGGTAGATATATCACCCCAATTGGTGGAACAGCACAGCCACCCCTGCCCCTGCAATGAAGACTTTTCAAATATACAAGAGCAATATAAATATATAGGGGGAAAATTTCAAAATCACAACAGTTTCACCAAGCAGAAAGAAACGCGAGCAGTATGAAAGAAAAGGAAAAAAGAACTACAAGCAATGCAGGTCAACACAACTTTAGAAGAGGTAATAGCTGCAGCAGATGGAATGTCAGATAAAGAATTCAGGATATACATTCTTCAGATGATCTGAAGTCTCAAGGAAGACATTAAACAGCAAAATCAGACAATGAAAGATCACTTCAACAATGAATTACATAAACAAAACCAAGAAGCAAAAGATCAACTATACAGGGAGATAGAGGTTGTAAAAAATAACAAACAGAAATCCTAGAAATGCAGGAAGCAATAAACCATCTTAAAAACTCAATTGAGAATACTACCATCAGAGTAGAACACTTAGAAGATAGAACATCAGACAATGAAGACAAAGTATTTCAACTTGAAAAGAACATAGACAGCTCAGCCAAACTGTTAAGAAACCATGAACAGAACATCCAAGAAATATGGGATAAAATAAAGAGACCAAACTTAAGAGTCATTGGGATACAGGAAGGTATAGAGGTCCAAACCAAAGGAATGAGCAATCTATTCAATGAAATAATATGAGAAAACTTCCCAGACTTGCAGAATGAGACAGACTCCCAAGTTCTAAAAGCCTACAGGACGCCGAATGTGAAAAATCATAAGAGATCCACACCTAGACACATTATAATGAAGATGCCCAACATACAGAATAAGGAGAGAATTTTAAAATCTACAAGAGAAAGGAAGCAGATTACATTTAGGGGTAAACCAATCAGGATAACAGCTGATCTTTCAACAAAGACTCTGAAAGCTAGAAGATCCTGGAATGACATTTTTCAATCACAGAAAGAAAATGGGTTCCAACCATGTACTGTGTATCCAGCAAAATTAAGCTTCAGGATGGAAGATGAAATTAAAACTTTCCACGATAAACAAAAGTTAAAAGAATTTGTAGCTAGAAAACCATCTCTTCAAAACATCCTTGGCAAAATATTACAGGAAGAGTAATTGGAAAATAATGAAAACCAACAGTGGGAGGTAGTTCATTAAAGGGGGGAAATAATCAAAGAGGAAAACAATCCATGTTTAATAACATAAATAAACAAATATGGCTGGAAGAACAACCCTTATCTCAATAATAACTGTAAATGTTAATGGCTTAAACTCACCAATTAACAGACACAGGCCAGTAGAATGGATCACAAAACAAGACCCAATAATATGCTGCCTACCGGAGACGCATTTGATAAGAAAAAGACATACATACACTGAAGGTGAAAGTTTGGAAAAAATCATATCACTCATATGGACTTCGGAAAAAAGCAGGAGTGTCCATACTCATATCAAATAAAATAGATTTCAAGCCAAAGTTAATCAAAAGGGATAAAGAGGGACACTACATACTGTTCAAGAGAACCATACACCAGCAAGACATAACAATCATAAATATGTATGCCCCAAACAATGGTGCAGCTATGTTCATCAAACAAACTTTTCTCAAGTTCAAGAGTCTAATAGACCACCATACAATAATCATGGGAGACTTCAACACAGCTCTCTCACCACTGGACAGGTCTTCCAAACAAAAGTTGAAATAGGAAACTATAGAACTCAATAACACAATTAATAACCTAGACTTAATTGACATATATAGAATATACCACCCAACATCAAGCAGTTACATTTTTCCTCAGCAGCACATGGATCCTTCTCAAAAATAGATCATATATTATGTCACAGGGCAACTCTTAGACAAATTAAAGGAGTAGAGATAATACCATGCATCTTATCTTATCATAATGGAATGAAACTAAAAATCAATGATAAAAGAAGGAAGGAAAAACCATGCATCATTTGGAGAATGAACAATAGGTTACTGAATGATCAATGGGTTATAGAAGACATCAAGGAGGAAAATAAAAAATTCTTAGAGAAAAATGAAAACACAGACACAATATATCGGAATCTATGGGACACATTGAAAGCAGTTCTAAGAGGAAAATACATTGCTTGGAGTTCATTCCTTAGAAAAAGAAAAAAACAACAAATAAATGATCTCATATTTCATCTCAAAATCTTAGAAAAACAAGAGCAAACAACAGCAAAAGAAGTAGAAGGAAAGAAATAATTAAAATCAGAGCAGAAATCAATGAAATCGAAACAAAAGAAACAATTGAAAAAATTGACAAAACTAAAAGTTGGTTCGTTGAAAAAATAAATAAAATGGACAGACCCCTAGCCATGCTAATGAAGAGGAGAGAGAACTGAAATTACTATCATATGGGATGAAAAAGGCAATATCACAACAGATATTTCAGAAATACAGAAGATAATCAGAAATTACTTTGAATCCTTATACTCCAAAATAATAGAAGATAGTGAAGGCATCGAAATATTTCTTAAGTCATATGATCTGACCAGAGTGAGTTAGGAGGATATAGACAACCTAAACATACCAATATCAATTGAGGAAATAAAAGAAACCATCCAAAGACTACCAACTAAGAAAATCCCAGGACCGTATGGGTATACAGCAGACTTTTACAAAACCTTTAAATATGAACTAATACCAATACTTTTCAAGCTTCACCAGATAGACACTTCAAAGAAAGAAGACTAAAGACCGATATCTCTAATGAACCTAAATGCAAAAATCTTAAATTAAATTCTGGAGAATCAAATACAAAAACATATCAAAAAAATGTGGACCATGATCAAGTAGGATTCATCCCTGGGATGCAAGGAGGGTTCAATATACGAAAATCAATAAGTGTTATTCACCACATCAATAGACTTAAAAATAAAAACCATATTATCATCTAGATAGATGCAGAAAAAGCATTCGACAAAGTACAGCATCCCTTTATGTTCAAAACTCTCGAAAAACTAGGAATAACAGGAACATTCCTCAATATTGTAAAAACAATCTATGCTAAACCGCAGGCTAGCGTCATTCTTAATAGAGAAAAATTGAAGACATTCCCTCCAAAATCTGGAACAAGACAGGGATGCCCGCTCTCACCACTTCTGTTCAATATAGTTCTCAAAAGACTGGCCAGAGCAATTAGACAGATGAAAGAAATTAAAGGCATATAAATAGGAAAAGAATAACTTAAATTATCACTATTGCAGATGACATGATTCTATACCTAGCAGACCCAAAAGGGTCTACAAAGAAACTAATAGAGCTAATTAATGAATTCAGCAAAGTGGCAGGATATAAAATCAACACGCATAAATCAAATGCATTCCTGTATATCAGCGACAAATCCTCTGAAATGGAAATGAGGACAACCACTCCATTCACAATATCCTAAAAAAAAAAAAAATGGGAATCAACCTAACAAAAGAGGTGAAAGTCTTATACAATGAAAACTACAGAACCCTAAAGAGAGAAATAGAAGAAGATCTTAGAAGATGTAAAAATATACCCTGTTCATGGATAGGCAGAACTAACATCATCAAAATGGCGATATTACCAAAAGTTCTCTATAGGGTTAATCCAATGCCAATCAAAATCCCAAAGGCATTTCTTGTAGAAATAGAGAAAGCAATCATGAAATTCATATGAAAAAATAAAAGACCCAGAATTGCAAAACAATGCTAAGCAGGAAGTGTGAATCAGGTGGTATAGCGATACCAGACTTCAAACTATACTACAGAGCAATAGTAACAAAAATAGCATGGTACTGGTACCGAAAAAGGCAGGTGGACCAATGGTACAGAATAGAGGACACAGAAACCAATCCACAAAACTACAACTATCTTATATTTGATAAAGGGGCTAAAAGCATGCAATGGAGGAAGGATAGCATCTTCAACAAATGGTGTTGGGAAAACTGAAAATCCATATGTAACAAAATGAAACTGAATCCCTTTCTCTCGCCATGCACAAAAGTTAACTCAAAATGGATCAAGGAGCTTGATATCAAATCAGAGACACACTGTCTGATAGAAGAAAAATTTGGTTACGATGTACATACTGTGGGGTCGGGCTACAGATTCCTCAATAGGACACCCATAGTACAAGAGTTAATAACTAGAATCAACAAATGGGACTTACTCAACTAAAAAAGTTTTTTCTCAGCAAAAGAAACAATAAGAGAGGTAAATATGGAGCCTACATCCTGGGAAGAAATCTTTAATACTCACACTTCAGATAGAGCCCAAATATCCAGAGTATACAAAGAACTCAAAAAATTAGACAATAAGATAACAAATAACCCAATCAACAAATGGTCCAAGGACCTCAACAGACACTTCTCAGATGAGGACATACAATCAATCAATAAGTACATGAAAAAATGCTCACCATCTCCAGCAGTCAGAGAAATGCAAATTAAAACCACCCTAAGATACCATCTCACTCCAGTAAGATTGGCAGCCATTATAAAGTCAAACAACAAGAAGTGCTGGCAAGGATGTGGGAAAAGAGGTACACTTGTACATTGCTGGTGGGACTGCAAATTGGTGCAGCCAATTGGGAAAGCAGTATGGAGATTTCTTGGAAAGCTGGGAATGGAAGCACCATTTGACCCAGCTATTCCCCTTCTTGGTCTATTCACTAAAGACCTAAAAAGAGCATGCTACAGGGACACTGCTACATCGATGTTCATAGCAGCACAATTCACAACAGCAAGACTGTGGAACCAACTTAGATGCCCTTCAATAGAATAATGGATAAAAAAAAATGTGGCATTAATACACAATGGATTATTACTCTGCATTGAAAAATGAAAAAATCATAGAATTTGCAGGAAAATGGATGGCATTAGACTGGATTATGCTAAGTGAAGCTACACAATTCCTGTAAAACAAATGCCAAATGTCATCTTTGATATAAGGAGAGTAACTAAGAACAGATAGGGACAAAGAGCATGACAAGATGATTAACATTAAACAGGGATGAGAGGTGGAAGGGAGGGAGAAGGGAAATTGCATGGAATTGGAAGGAGACACTCTGGGTTATACAAAATTACATACAAGAGGAATTGAGGGGAAAGGGAAAAATAATACAAGGGGGAGAAATTTATTACAGTAGAGGGAGTAGAGAGAGAAGTGGGGAGGGGCAGGGAGGCTAGGGGGGATAGTAGAGGATAGGAAAGTCAGCAGAATACAACAGGCACTAGTATGGCAATATGTGAATCAATGGATGTGTAACTGATGTGATTCTGCAATCTGTATACAGGGTAAAAATGGGAGTTCATAACCCACTTGAATCAAAGTGTGAAATATGATATATCAAGAACTATGTAATGTTTTGAACAACCATAAATAAAAATAAAAAAAAACTATCTTTGGTGCATAATGCACACAATTCTAATATTTCTACAGTAACTGACCCAGTTTAACATCAATGCAAGTAGATTCCTATTGGACATGATGTGTATTTTGACATTCACTTTTATTCAACACTGATACATTACTATTTCAACAGTTTATGCACATAACAGGATATATATTTCATTCACAATTTAGAAAATTTATAGGCATTTGTTTCACTTTCAATCACTTCCTGCTTCAGAACACATGGATTCCTCGATATTTCTTGACTGGTCTTTTCATGAGACTTTTTTCCAAACATATTATTTTCGATTTCCATAATCACTTTTGAAACAAAACTCACACACACTTCATGATAAACAATAACCCTAAGATTACCATTAGATATATAACTGGTTGGAGTGAATGATTGTATGTCAATATATGATTTCCTATATATTTTCAGATATTAATTCAATCCATTATTTAAAGTGGAACCAGTCATAATATTTATTCACAGTATGGTCTATTCATGCATTATCTCTATATTCATAGACACAGGGTACACCACTTTGTACCCCCAATACTAATTTATATGTCTTCAAATATTGCTCCCAGTAATCGTGGAAGAAATACTCATGTCATATGATCTACATATACATTTGATCACAATATTTTTCTGGGCACAAAATTCAAAAATCACACTTATGATTGTACCAAATACTAAATGGAAAGTGAACATGGATTACTAAAACAATAAATGTCCTGGTTGCCTAATGCTTTCAAATGTCATTCCTATTGGTGACGACATATTTGTTTCTTCCTAAGATTATGTATTCAATCTCAACCCTATTGAAAATGTCTAATCCTATCACTCACTGTATAATTGCCTAATTTCGTAAGGTCTGTATTGATATTTTCCTTTCTACATATTTTCCCCAGTTAATCATTGTGACTGACTCTTCACATGTGCTGAAATTTACATTCACTCTATAACCAAAACACTATTGCTACAGAACTTTTGCTCCATGTCCTATACTCACTCTATTACCTAAACCTACTGACTACCTACCTAATCCCACCGACTATCTCAATTTGAGTGGATGTTCTCTTCTAAAATCAATCTTCCAAGGTGTAAGGTCCTATGCCATTGATTATCGATTTATCTGAGACATCTGTGCAGAACGTAATTATAAGCTAAGTATCCCAATCAAGGGCCTAATGCCCTTCTGGGCTTCAAATCTTACCTAGATTTCTGTTTCCATACTTATATTTCACCTCTATAATCTTATAAATATGGCAGGTTCCCAATACTATTAATCATCCTTCGCAATGATTCGTAACCCAAATCAAACATGTTATTAACCCTAACCATACACTCTTCCCTCAATCTAACTTTGCAGAAGAGCAGGGACAGAGTTCGTCTTACAATACAGGAATGTAGGGTATCTTCCTCCTGCTGAGAACCTCAAATGTCCATGCAGATTTGATCCCTGGAGAGGGGCCTTTCCTGAGACAGCAGGTAGTGGCTCACCGCTGGCTAGTGACAATTTCACAGATTTGGCCAAGGAGACCATATGTGACACAGGACAGGCGATTTCATCAGAACATAGTTTGGCCCACCAGTCAGAGGACACTCCCAATAGTCACAGACCTACTTGGGGGAAGGAGCTTCCTTAGTGTGTGTGGGTGTGGGTTTGAGATTTTGTCTCATGTTCTGAGAATAGGTAGGAAAGGCGGTTTGTTTGGTTTGGAGTGAACTGTTTCTGGTAAGTCGTTTGACAAGGCCAGTGTTTCTTTGTCTGTGTATCCCACTGTGTCCGTGGTTTTAGATATTAGAAAAGAGAATGAATCATTGGATGTGTCCTGTCTAGACTCAACTTGCCCAATTTATGAATGGACTGCGGCTTGACTTATGGGTGGACAACTCCAACAATCTTCCTAAGTTCCTGTTTTCTTCCTGAATTCTGCCCAATTTATGAATGGACTGCGGCTTGACTTATGGGTGGACAACTCCAACAATCTTCCTAAGTTCCGGTTTTCTTCCTGAATTCTGGCCACTCTCCAGAATAGGCTCATGGTTTTGTGTCCAAAATATGTACCACCTCCAAGCTCTGTGACATGGCCATGTACTGGATAGCTGAAAGAAATGGGAGCATCTCAGAAAACTCAGATATCAGTTTGACCAGGAAATTCTAAGTGAAGAAACCCTGCTCTGGGCCTTTTGCTCATCAATTGTTCTGTTGCCCTGAATGTCAGGAAGGCCTTTGCCTCAGGCCACACCATTGTAGAGCCTAAAGAAACAGTTTTCAAATGGAAATGAAAGGGCATCACCTGTGGCTCTTTGCTTAATTGCTTTGGAAAGGGATGTGTCTGAATCAGTCTTTTGGCCCTGTGTGAGACTGTGGCTTAGATTCTCAGCACCTGTTGGATCTAAAGAAGGATCCCATGTGTGCATCCTAAACCAAAATGGACAAAAGAGCAGTCAGTGTGGATGAAGTCTCTCGCATTCCTCTGTAAGTGTCCTGTTCTCCATCATGTGAGAACAGTGATCATTTGGTTCAAATGTGTTCCTCAAAACCCTGCAGAGGCTAGCCCATAAGTGCTTGGTTTTTCTCAAGACTCCAATTCACATAAAGAATCTAAAACACACAGTCAGTAGGCCTCAAATTGGAGAAGCAGTGCCATATTAATGGCAGGCCTATTTGATCACTCTTGGTTCACTGGAAGGATGTCCTGGCCACCCTGATTTTAGGCAAAAGAGGGACAAGGGAGGTTATATTGGACACTGTCTTGGCTGCACCTCTTATGGAAACCTCCAGCCAGAGGTTATGATGATTGTGTAAATGGAAGAAGATGAGTGCCATGTGGAAGTGTTTTGGATTTAATTGTGGATATTTGTGTGACAGTTGGAAGACATAGCAAGGTCTACCTGGGCTTGAACTCTGGTGTGATTCCCCTTATAGACTGAGTTCAGGAACTGATCTCAGAGAAGTATTGCCATGTATTGTGTTGTGATTTAAGAGGCCATGTATGAGAGTCACCCTTGGAAACTGAGATCTAGCCCCAGAGTGGCTTTCCACAGAGCTCTGGGAATTTCAGCCAAGATATCACATGATTTCATTCGAAAGACTTGGCAGCCATAGTTGAGAGTGAAAACACACATGGACCTCATATTGTAGACCTCAATGGGCCTGGCTTAATGTGACCTTTTGGCCATTCTTTGGGAAGCCTTGCGTGTGAGGGTTCTCCAGAGCTTTCATTGAAATAATCTTGCTCACCATTTACTGGTTCCTGAATGAATTGAAACCCACAGTGCCTCCAACTTCATCCTTGAAAAATGTCTAAATAAATACCATGAAATTTTTGAAATTCCCATGACCAGGTGGCACTGGAGAACCTTTGGATGTCCTGTTGCTGATCAGGATGTACCAGACAGTGCCTTGCTTGACTGGGTTTCATGAAAATGGTGTAGAACAGAGGTGCCAGAAAGTTGCAGCCTGCTGAGAAGTGGGCCTAGAGCTTTGGTGGGCAGGAGTGTGATAAAACATCTCTGTTGGAGCAATGTGGATCTTCCATTGGCTTCCAAATGGCTTGTGGATTACACGAAGCAGCCAGCAGACCCTTGTAATTAAAGGCATCTTGTTATATGAAGAGGATTCAGGGCAATGTTCAGAATCAGGTTGCTATGGACAAGGATGCAATGTGGCAAGCTTTGAGGGATAGAAGCGTGGTTGGTGCGTTCTTCTGCAGACTCTGAACCACCGCACATGGCATAACTCCCTCCAGCATTGTGTCTCAGTTGAACTCCTTGAATTTCATGAAGCAAATACCAAACTCCCAGTTCAGCAGCAAAAACCCCACAAAAAGTGGAGGAGGACCAAATGGCTTCACAGTCCAACGGGGAGACACTTAGCCCCCAGAGGCCACAGTTTACCTAAAAAGAAGAAAATCAACACTGCTACCTCATGTTCATTGGAAAATAAGATACCATGTCCTCCACGTCACATAGAGGCAGACAAAGCTTTGATGGTCTCACTACAAAGGAAGCCAATTCTCCTGACAACAACATAATTTTCACGTTCCCAAACTCAGAGGCAGTTGCTCTAAAAGTTTTTAGGCCAGCAGAGCTCCATGTTTGTGGAGTGTTTACCCTGTCCCTTACTTTTGGAAACTCCTCTACAACCTCCAAGGTTGTGAACTCCTGAGCATTTTCCATTCCAGATATGTATTCACTGATTTTCTATCTATTCTCCTCTAACTGTGTCTTACTTGGGGTGAAGGTAATTTCAAGGCATTGTTCTGGATGAGAGTGGGAGGATATTTGTGCAGCATATATTTGCATACAAATTGGATTCAATTTCCAATTTTCCTTTTGAAATACTGAATCCCTGACACTAACCCATACCTACTAGACTCAGACAACTCATCCTAATATGATAGAGAAAAATAACACAAACCTATAGAAATACAAGCAGTTCATTGGAGGCATGTTGTATAGTTGGACTTGCATTTTGCATTATACAAGGTAGGAGTTATAAATCTGGTCAATGTTTAATAGAAAAAGATCTCCATGTGTTTTTAAAGTTATCAAATATGAGAATTCATGTTTCCCTTTCTCTTTAGCCTATTCACACTTGTATATTTATATGCATATATAGAATCCTACCAGGTATCACACGTACATCTTTGTGAGGTGGCTGACTTGGCAGATACAAATTGTGAGAAGAGATCACTCCTCCTAAACGCTGTTGGAACTGAAAATTCAACCTATAGGGAGCCTCCTAGTAGAACAACATTATACATAAACTCATGTTCAGTAAAATAAACATTTTTGCATCTGTGGATGATATATATTTACTGATGAATTTCGATTGGCATTTATATTGCTACTTTTTAATGTCTGTGAGTGTTTTTTATTTGTGTGTGTGTGTGTGTGTATACACTCTCCAGATTTTTCAAAATATGAAATATATGTGTCTAATATACACTCTCTAAATTCATTCATGTTCATGTATGTAGATTTTTAATCAACATTTCCCAAGATTATTCTCAGAAATATTCATCCACCTGAAATACATATTTGTTTCCTAGTACTGAAAACTAACTTCAGGGAATGATGCATACAAATCCTAATTATTCTACAGTAACTGACCCAGTCTAACATCAATGCAAGTAGATTCCAATGGGACATGATATGTAATTCTTTATTCATTTGTATTCGACACTGGTACATTATTATTTCTTCAGTTTTTGCACATCATAGGATATACATTTCATCCACAAGTTCACAAATTTATAGGCATTTGTTTCAAATTTAATCACTTTTTGCTTAAGAACACATGTATTGTCAGGGTTTCTTTACTGGTATTTTCATGAGTCTTCTTTCCAAACACATTATTTTCGATTTCCAAAGTCACTTTTGAAGCAAAAATCACACACTCTTCATGATAAACCAAAACACGAATATTACCATTAGATGTATAACTGCTTGGAATGAATGATTGTATATCAATATACAATTTCCTGTAATTTTTCAGATATTAGATCAATTCATTTTTTAAAGTTGAAAAAAGTTATATTATTTATTCACATTAGGGTCTATTCATGCTTTATCTCTATATTCATAGACACAGGGTACACCTCTTTGTACCCCCGATTCTAATTTTACATCTTCAATATATTGCTCGCAGAAATGGTGGAAGACATACTCATGTCACCTGATGTACATATACATTTAATCAAAGTAATATTCTGGACAAAAAAATGTAAAGGTCACATTTATGATTGTACCAAAGCCTAAATGTAAAGTGTACATGGATTACTAAAAACATCCATGTCCAGGTTGCCTAATGCTGTCAATTGTCAATCCTATTGGTGACTACATATTTGTTTCTTCCTAATTTATATATTCAAACTCAACCCTGTTGAAAATGTCTAATCCTATCACTCACTTTATACTTTGCCTGATTTCATAATGTTTCTATTGATATCTGCTTTTTTACATATTTTCCCAAGTTGATCCTAGTGACTGACACTTCATATGTGCTGACATTTACATTCACTCTATAATCGAAACCCTATTGCTAAAGAATTTTTGGTCCAAATCCTATACTCACTCTTCTTTCTAAACCTACCGACTATCTTCCTAATCCTACCGACTATCCCTTTTTGATTGGATGTTCTCTTCTACATTCAATCATCCAATGTAAAAGGTCCTATGCCATTATATATCGAATTATCTGAGACAACTTTGCAGAGCATAATTCAAAGCTAAGTATCCCAATCAAAAGAAAAACCCTTCTGGGCTTCAAATCATACCTAGATTTCTGTTTTCATACTTATATTTCACCAGATCTTAGAGAAGACGGACCATTTCAGGGGAACATAGTATGGCCCACCTGTCAGAGGACAATCTGGATAGTCACAGACCTAATTGGGGGAAGGAGGTGCCTTTGTGGGAGTGGGTATGGGTTTATTGTTTTGTCTCATGTTCTGAGAATAGATGGGAAAGGCGGTTAGTTTGGTTTGGAGTGGACAGTTTCTATTAAGTCATTTGACAAGGCAAGTGTTTCTATGTGTATCCCACTGTGTCCGTTGTTGTAGATATTGGAAAAGAGAATGCATTAATGGATGTGTACTGTCTAGTGTAAATCTTCCCATAATTCAACCTGCCCAATATATGAATGGAGTGCAGCTTGTCTTTTTGATGTGCAACACCTGCTATCTTTCTAAGTTGCTGTTTTCTTCCTGAATTCTGGCCACTATCCAGAATAGGCTCATGGATTTGTGTCCAAAATATGTACCACCTCCAAACTCTGTGACATGGCCATGTACTGGATAGCTGAAGAGAATGGCGAGCATCTCAGAAAACGCAGATATCAGTGTGACCAGGAAAGTCTCAGTGGAGAAACCCTGCTTTGGGCCTTTTGCTTACTTATTGTTGTTTTGCACTGAATGTCAGGAAGTTCTTTGCCTCAATCCACCACTTTGTGAAGCCTGAAGTAAACAGTTTTCAAATGGAAATGAATGTCATCACCTGTGGCTCTTTGCTTAATTGCTTTGGGAAGGGATGTGTCTGAATTAGTCTCTTGGCCATGTTTGTGTCTATGACTTAGATTCTCAGCACCTGATGGATCTAAAGAATGGTCCCATGTGTGCGTCCAAAACCATAATGGCAAAAAAAAAATCATTCATTATGGATGAAGTCTCTTGCCTTCCTCTGTTAATTTCCTGAACTCCATCAAGTGAAAATAGGGATTCTTTGGGTCAAATGAGTTCTTCAATTCCCTGCAGAGGTGCTTGGGTTTTCGCATAACTCCAAATCACATAAAGAATTGCTACCTGAAATCAGTAGGCGTCAAATTGGAGAAACACAGAAGCATTAACGGCAGGCTTATTTGATCACTCCTCGTTCACAGAAACGGTGTCCAGGCCACCCTGACTTTAGGCAAATGAGGGGCAAGCGAGCTGATTTTGGACACTGTCTTGGCTTTTCTCATGACTCCAATTCACATAAAGAATCTACACCCCACAGTCAGAGAGCCTCAAATTGGATAAGCGGAGCAGTATTAAGGGCAGGCCTATTTGATCACTCCTGATTCACAGGAAGGGTGCCCAGGCCACCCTGAAGTTAGGCAAAAGAGGTGCAAGAAGCTTATTTTGGACATTCTCTTGGGCTGCACAACTCATGGAAAACTCCAGGAAGAGGTTATGATTAGTGTCTATATGGAAGAAGAATAGGGCCATGAGGGAGTATTTTGGTTTTAATTGTTTTCATTTGAGTCGCGGTTGGAAGAGTTGTCTGGGTCCACCTGGACTTGAACTCTGGTGTGATTCTCCTTATAGACTGAGTTCTGGAACTGACCTGAGAGAAGTATTGCCATGAATTGTGTTGGGATTTTAGGAGGCCAGGCATGAAGTTGCCATTGGAACCTGAGATCTAGGCACAGGTTGGCTTTCCACAGAACACTGGGAATCTCAGCCAGGATATTACATGATTTTATTCTGAAAGACTTGGCATGCATTATTGAGATTCAAAACACACATGGACCTCGCTTTATAGACCTCAATTGGCCTCGCTTCATGTGACTTTTTGGCCACTCTTTGGGTAGCCTTGCCTGTGAGAGTGCTCCAGAGCTTTCCCTGAAATTAGCTTCCTAACCCTTTAATGGTTCCTGAATGAATTGCAAACCACAGTGCCTCCAACTTCATCCGTGAAAAATTGCTAGATAATTACCATGAAATTTTTAAAATTCCCATGACCAGATGTCACTGGAGGACCTTTGATGTCCTGTTGATGATCATGAATATACCAGACAGGGCCTTGATTGACTGGGTTTCAGGAAAATGGTGTAGAACAGAGATGCTGGTAGGTAGAAGCCTAGTGAGTAGTGGGCCTAGAGAAGTGTTACGCAAGTGAGTAATAAAACATCTGTGGTGGGGCCATGTGGATCTTCCATTGGCTTCCAAATGGCTTGAGAGTGACATGGTGCAGCCATCAGACCCATATACGTAAAGGCATATTTTTATATGGAGAGGTTTTAGGGCAATGTTCAGAATCATGTTGCTATTGTCAAGGGGGCAAGCTACGTGGGATAGAACCGTGGTTGGTGCATTCTCCTGGAGGCCCTGCACACCACAGCTGACAGAACTCCCTTCAGCACTGTTTCCCATTTGAACTCGTTCTATTTAATGAAGCAAATACCAAACTCCCAGTGCAGCAGCAAGAAACACCACGATAATTGGAGGATGACCAAGTTGTTTCACAGTCCACACGGGGAGACACTTAGCCCTCAGTGGCCACAGTTTACCTACAAAGAGAGAATTCAGCACTGCTGCCTCATTTTTATTGAAAAATAAATAACCATGTCCTCCAGGTCACATAGATGCAGATCGAGCTTTGATTGTCTCACTACAAATAAAGCTAAAGCTCCTGAAAACAACATATATTTTAAGTGCCCAACCTTAAAGGCAGATTCTCAAAAAGTCTTTAGGCCAGCAGAGCTCCATATTTGTGGAGTGTTTACCCTGTCCCTTACTTTTGGAAACTCCTCTACCGCCTCCAAAGATGTGAAATCTGGAGCATTTTCCATTCCTGATAGGTATTCACAGATTTTCTAACTCTTCTCTTCTAATTGTGTCTTACTTGGGGCGAAGGTAATGTGAAGGCATTGTTCTGGAGGAGAGTGGGAAGAATTTTCTGTAGCATATGTTTGCATAAACATTGGATTCAGTTTTCTATTTTCCATTCAAAATACTGAATCCCTGACTCTAACCCATACCCGACCAGACTCTGACTACTAATTCTAATATGATGGAGAAAAATAACCCAAACAGAATCGAAATACAAGCAGTTCAGAGTAGGCCTGGTGTATTGTTGTACTTTTCTTTTGCATGATAAAGAGTTGGAGTTATGAATCTAGTCAATTTATTGTTGAAATAGTTGTCCATGTATTTTTAAGG
This sequence comes from Callospermophilus lateralis, assembly GCF_048772815.1. Taxonomy (NCBI): domain Eukaryota; kingdom Metazoa; phylum Chordata; class Mammalia; order Rodentia; family Sciuridae; genus Callospermophilus; species Callospermophilus lateralis. The sequence continues at coordinate 209,467 of NW_027516305.1, forward strand.
TTAACAAATATGTGAATTCCTGTCTCCCTTTCTCTGTATTCTTATATGCACATATAGATTCCTCCCTGGTACCACACGTACATTCTTGTGAGGTGGCTGACTTGGCAGATACAAATTGTTAGAAGAGATCACTCCTACTAAACTTGTTGGAATTGGATATTCAACCTATGGTTGAGCTTGCTAGTTGAACAGCATTATACATAAATCCATGTTCAGTAAAATTAATATTTTTAGATCTGTGGATGATATATATTTTATAATGAATTTTGATTGACATATATTTTGCTACTTTTTTGTCTGTGTGTGTGTTTTGTATATATATATATATATATATATATATATATATATATATATATATACACTCTCCAGATTTTTCAAAATATGAAATATATGTGTCTTATATACACTCCCTAAATTCATTCATGTTTATTATGTGGATTTATAATCAACTATTCACAAGATTATTCTGAGAAATATTCATCCACCTGAAATTTGCCTAATGCTCTAAAATGTCAATCCTAATTGTGACTACATATTTGTTTCTTCCTAAGATTATATATTTAAACTCAACCATGTTCAAAATATCTAATCCTATCACTCACTTTATACTTTGCCTGATTTTGTAATGTCTCTATTGATATCTGCTTTCCTACATATTTTCCCCAGTTCATCATTGTGACTGACTCTTCACCTGTGCTGACATTTACATTCACTCTCTAATCGAAACCCTATTGCTAAAGAAATTTTTTTCCAATTCCTATACTCACCGTTCTTCATAAAAGTACTGACTATCTTCCTAATGCTACAGACTATCGTTTTTGACTGAAGTTCTCTTCTACATTCAATCATCCAAGTAAATGTGGGGCGAGCTTCAGAGGAGGAGACCACCAACAGACTATCTCTTGCAACATCAAAGGGTTTTTTGGGTGTCCAGCATGCTGGGGCTCAGAGATCACTTGAATCGAACAGATAGCCCTGAGAATAGCTTAAATAGAGCTTATATACTTTCCCTGGAGAGGGCAGGGAGGGAATTTTATTGATGGGTCAGGGTGAGAGGGTGGTTTGCATTCAACTGGGTGAGGGAGTACATTCTGCAGTTGGGCAGTTGGGGACAGAACATTCTGGGAACAAGATTTGCAAGCATTTCTCAAGATTTCAATAGTGTTTTGTTAAGCATACAGAAAAACAAGAAGTGACAAGTACATATTTTATTAACCTTTAATTCCCCACTTCTTCTTCTGGCTACTTTTAATCATAAAAATGATCATTGGAGGGTGTCACATTCTATGTCTGCTAGTGGGGTATTACCATAAGTTTAACTCGTCCAATTTGAGCCTGGAGAAAAGAAATTACACGGTTGAGCAAACAGGATTTTATAGTTAGCAATAATATGAGGATTATTATTGGACCGGCCAGGGTTGATAAAAACGTAGTTAACCAGGAGGAGTGTGTGAACCAAGACTCAAGCCACCCTTTTTGGGCCTCTCTCTCTTGTTGATGCTCTTCAAGGTGTCTTTTAAATTTACTCATAGATTTTATTACAACTCCAGTATGGTCAGCATAAAAACAACATTCTTCCCTCAATGCAGCACAAAGGCCCCCTTCTCTAATGAAGAGGAGGTCCAACCCTCAACTGTTCTTTAAAACAACTTCAGAGAGAGAGGTTAAAGATTCATGCAAAGCTCTGATGGAGGTTTCTAATATCTTAGTTTTGCTCTATTGCTTCTTCTAATTGGGTCATTTGTTGTGTCCCATGGACAATGGCAGTGGTTCCTGTGCCCACCCGTGCAGCAACTCTTATTCCTAATAGGATGGCTAAAGTGAGGGATACAAGTTCCCAGTGGAACCGGTTGTATGCCCCCCCTATTTGATCTTCAAACGAACCTGCGTCATGATAGAGCTTTCTGGGAAACATCTGCAACATTTCAAAATAATCACATCTGTTGACCATTTCATGAAAACATAAACAATGTTTAAGTATATAGAATTATGCTGTTGTAGGGACAGACAAGGCAAGGCACCTAAGATAGCACTGAAGACAGGGAAACAGTCCTATATTGTTGCAACTGGATTCAGAGGGCATTGCTTCTGTTGTAATCAATTAATCCCCTGAAACTCAAGTTTAGGTAGTTTCAGAATTGTGTACCCAACATATAAGGGATGGGGCTCAGAAGTTTACAGTCTGCAGAAGTTCAAAAAAGCAGTATATGTTTCTGATTTTTCCTCTGTTCTGGGCAAGTTAAATTTTCAAGGACACCTGGGAGGAGGAGAGCTTTTTATTCCCTTTCTTATTTTCCCCCTGCCAGCTGTTACAACGGAGCCCAGTTGGTAATTTCTTTATCTTAGAAATATGGCCATTTCTGTGAAGCCCCAGCTGAAGGCCAGAGGACTTGTTCACATATTTTGTGAAAAACTAGTTAGGGGTTGTCTAGCTTAGAAGTACTGAGTTTTTTAGCCAGTGGCCAAGTATAACAGGGCAATACAAAAAGAGAAAGTTTATCTACATTGAACTCTTTATAGAAACTCTATGCTGAAAGTTCTAAAGTCAGTCATGGTGAAGACTTCTGGAGAAGGACATTTAAGACTTTTCTGTGGGCCTGGTACAGAGGGGGAATACGGGGAAGGTGGGGCTGAGAGAAGCTCTGAGGATCTGAGAATGAGGAAAAAGAGAGATGTAAAAGAATAATTGGAAAGGTGTTTGGGAATTTCCTAGCAAAAAACTTGAGCAGTAGAACAGGTAGAGCAGAGCAGAAAACGGGAGTGAGTATCCCAAAATCCTGTGAGGGACTTTAAATTTTAGTAACCTGTTTTCAGTGATGACAAAGCAACTTTAATGGCCATTTATATTACATCTTGGATAAGGGTCTGAGAGCTCTCCTCAGCTCGTTTGAACTTTGGGTTAGCTGGAAAGAGGACCTGGTGGGACCCGGTGTGGGCACTGACAGGAAGAGAGAGGAGTGAGTGGGTGGAGGGGTACCTCAGTACCTGCTACCTGACAAGCGGGCAATTGTCTGAGAACTGGTGGAGGTTTGGGATTCTGATCTAGTAATTGGAGGGGAGAAATCACGTTGCTGAGGTGGGAGTGACAGCAGAGAGTCTGGAGCAGAAGGCTGAGGATAAAAATCTATTGGAGAAGCATAGTTCAGGATGTGAGTGAAGGAGGGAAAGGGCTTCCACATAGGGGAATCTCCTTTCACCCTTTTGAGCACTTGCAGAAGTTAAAAAGGTCACACAAAATTTGAGGATCTAGAGACCCCTCTGAGGGCCATCCTTTTTCTGTTGTCTACTTGGTAATATGGCCAATGCTGTGTACTGAATTTGATGAAGTATTGGGGTTCCATCAGGCAGCCTCTGTATGCTCACATCTCCATGACATACAGAAGAAGTCGGTTTTTCCCCCACACAGCCGTTACTGTTTGTGGCTTTGATAGTTTCCCGGGCAAACAAGTAATCTAGGCTAGCCAACCTGCATCTGGCTCGCGTGTCCCTACATCCATAATGTTTGTTTCCATTATCTATGGTACAGAAGGGATTTAATGGTATTTTAGTGGGATTTTCTTCATCAGGGATATCCCAATAGAAAAAACCTATGGCCAGCTGACAAATGTCTGGGTGGAGAGATGGCCACCAGGTCCCTAAGGGGGATGTATGTGAGATAGATTATACACTTTTCCAGTAGGATTTGTGATCAGCCATCGCTGCTTAAAAGGCTGATGAGGGTTAGGACTACTTGTGGCCAAGGGGAGAGTATATAACCTTATCCACATGGCGAATACACAATTTGAAACTGTTACCAGTCTTTTCCAGTTTCCAGAAAGATTCTGGACAAGGAGCAGGCTTGAGATGAGAGGCATGGATCCAAGAAGTGATTCTGTATACCTTTACCACTGTAGGTGTTATAAGTAGCACCTGGTATGGTCCTTTCCAGCTGGGTTCCAGGGATGACACCTGATGTCATCTTACATACATGAAGTCTCTTATTTGATATGGATGTGGAATCCCCTGGTACACAGTTTGTTACGCAGTGGGCAGCTATTTTCACAGGTATCACTGAGTTCTTTCAAGAGCTTTAAGTCTGTCAAGCAAGAGGGTGTGGAAAGGATCCTTAGGTCTTACAGTTGGGCTTAGGACCCTTACTGGACGAGGGCCACCATAGAGAATTTCTCAGGGGGTAAGGTTACTCAAAGAAACAGAAGGATTTTTTCTTGCATGAAACATTGCATAAGTCAGGAGCACAGTCCAATCTTTTATGCTGGTCTCTAAGCTTAATTTCGTTAAGGTCTCTTCAATGGTTCTATTCATTCTTTCTACTTGTCCTGAACTCTGGGGTCTATAAGCACAATATAACTTCCAATTAATCCCCAGGTTCCTGGCTAACCCCTGACTTACCTGGGCCATGAACATCGGTCCATTATCAGATCCTATTACCAGCTTAGCTTCCTCCAATGGTAGAGAGGCTTAGTCAGCAGCAGGGGAATCACTTAGAGTGTGTTGTGTGTTAGGGGACGAGGGCAGGGGATAACGAGAGGAGGAAGAGTCCAGTAGAGTCAAATCTTGTGACTCAGGGAAAACAGAGGGTGGAGGAGGAGGAAGAGGTGAGGGTTTGAGAGATCATGTGGGAAGGAGTATGAGCAGAGGCATGGGCAAGGAAAGGCTTCACCCATGGAGGAGGAGATTTGCAGAGGTCCTGCAAAGTTAAGATATATGGCTGTTGATCAGGATGGCTATGTGGCACTGGCTGAAAGACAATATCTCTGACTTTATAAAATAGTGGGAAGTAGAAAGATCTTTCTTGGGGCCATACGACTCCAAAGATGGGCCATTCTGAGGCACAGAGAGTCTGCCAGGTCCAGCGTTTTACTAAAAAAAGAAAGATTCTGAGCCCTTAAGCGGACTTTGGTTCAGTGATCAAGGGTCAGGGACAGAGGCATTGAAGTGCTCTGTCCCATAATGAAAGGTACACAAACAGTAAAAGCAAAGACACATGACACAGATAAGACAAGACCATAAAGACAGGCAATGGACATCCAACACTGAGACCAGGAATGCGTAGCCGGCAAAACCCGATAGGATGGCAATACCGAATCTAAAAGAAAATATCACTGAGTCGATGAAGCAATTGTTCCTTGATTCTCCGAGTCCTCTGCGGGGTCCCCCAGGGAGGTGCCCTATGTCTCTGTGACACGTCTCTCAGCCACCGTCGGAGAGACCCCAGGCTCTTCATCGCCAGCAATTTTGCCAAGCCCTAACATGACACCTGAAACCAGAAAGAGGCGCCTTACTTGCTCCGAGAGGAGCCCGTTGGGGTCTCTCATCCGCCACTGCCGGAACTCGGTGGAACCTCAATATGTAAAGGTCAGGTGAGTGTTGGAGGTAGAGACTACCAAGAGACTGTCTCATGCAACAGCAAAGGGTTATTTTGAGTCCAGCTTGCTGGGGCTCACAGCTAACTTAAATAGATCAGAGAGCTCTGAGAACAGCTTATGCAGAGCTTACATACATTCCTTGGAGATGGAAGGGAGGGAAGTTTACTGATGTGTAAGGGTGAGTGGGCGGTTCGCGTGACACCGAGTGAGGCAGTACATTCTGCAGTTTGGCAGTTGGGAACAGTACATTCTAGAACAAGATTAGCAAACATTTCTCAAGATTTCAACAGTGTTTTTTTAAGCATACAGAAAAACAGGAAATAGCAAGTACCTATTTTATTAACCTTTCACTACCGACTATCCCTTTTTGACTGGATGTTCCTTCTACATTAATTCATGCAAAGTACAAGGTCCTATGCCATTGTATATCGATTTATCTGAGACATCTCTGCAGAACGTAATTCAATGCTGCGTATCCCAATCAAGGGCCCAATGCCCTTCTGGCCTTCAAATCATACTTAGATTTCTTTTTTCATACATATATTACACCTATATATTCTTATACACATAGCAGGTTCCCAATACCATTATTCATCCAGCACAATGATTTCTAACCCAAATCAAACATGTTTTTAACCATAATCATACACTATTCCCTCAATCTAACTTTATAGAACAGCAGGGAAAGAGTTGATTTTACAATACAGAAATGTAGGGAAACTTCCACCTGCTGATAACCTCAAAGGCCCATGCAGAAATGATCCCTGGAGAAGATGTAGGCAGCTATGAAGGACCTGAGAGACCAAAAGTCATCTTCCATGGCAAACAACCCGGTCAGGATAAAAGGTTGTGTCTGAATCAGATTCTCTTCTTAATGTAGAGAACATGGACCAAAACAGGCCTGTGTGGAGATCTATTCCTGGGTGCCTATGGTTGATATACCATTCTAACTTGTGAAAGTGTCACAGGAAGTAGGGTCAGCCTCAATCTCATGGGACCCTTGGAAGTAACAGTTAAGACAAAGTGGTTGCCAAGACAGGGACCTCATTCAGTTCAGGAAGGAAGTGACCTCACCTCACTTCCATGGTGATGGAACTCTCTGAACTTTGGATCCAGGAAGCCAGGCACCCATAGCCAGTCCCAGTCCCAGTCCCTATGGTCTCACTTGTTTGGATTTACTAAATGCAGTCAGTCTTTCTTGGTACCTTCAGACGTGAGAAGGCCAAATGCCAGGAAAGCTCAGAAGCGGGGCTTTTCTTGAGAAAGTCGTTAGTGGCTCACCGTTGGCTCCTGAGAAGTTAACAGAGTTTGCCAAGGAGACCAGATCTGAGACAGGACAGGCCATTTCGGGGGAACGTATTATGGCCTACAAGTCAGAGGACACTCCGGATAGTCAAAGACCTACTTAGGGGAAGGAGGTGCCTTTGTGGGTGTGGTTGTGGGTTTGTGGTTTTGTCTCATTTTCTGAGAATAGGTAGGACAGTCGGTTTGTTTCATTTGAAGTGGACTGTTTCTAGTAAGTCTTTTCACAGGGCGAGTGTTTCTATGTCTGTGTATTCCACTGTTTCCGTGGTTGTAGACATTAGATAAGAGAATTCATCAATGGATGTGTCGTGTCTAGTAGAAAGCTTCTCAGCATTCATATTGCCCCGTTTATGAATGGACTGTAGCTTGCCTTATCGATGAGCAACACCTGCTACCATCCTAAGTTTCTATTTTCGTCCTGAATTCCGGCCAATTTCAAGAATAGGCCCATGGTTTTGTGTCCAAGATATGTACCACCTCCAAGCTCTGTGAAATGGCCATGTACTGGATAGCTGTAGGTGATGGCGAGCATCTCAGAAAACTCAGATATCAGTGTGACGAGGAAAGTCTCAGAGGAGAAACCCTGCTTTGGGCCTTTTGCTTACCTATTGTTCTGTTGCCCTGAATGTCAGGAAGTTCTTTGCATCTGGCCACCCCTTTGTGAAGCCTGAAGAAAACAGTTTTCAAATGGAAATGATTGGGCATACCTGTGGCTCTTTTCTTAAGTGCTTTGAAAAGGGATGTGACTGAATCAGCCCCCTGGCCCTGTGTGTGGCTGAGGCTTAGATTCTCAGCACCTGATGGATCTAAAGAAAGTTCCCATGTTTGCATCCAAAGGAAAAATGGCAGAAAGAGCAGCCATTGGGATGAAGTCTCTCGACTTCCTCTGTAAGGTTCCTGAACTCCATCAAGTGAAAATAGGGATCCTTTGGGTCAAATGAGTTCTTCAAAACCTGCAGAGGCTAGCCCATAGGTGCTTGGTTATTTCATGACTAAAATTCACATAAAGAATCTAAACCAAACAGTCAGTAGGCCTCAAATTGGAGAATTGGAGCGGTATTAATGGCAGGCCTATTTGATCACTCCTGGTTCACAGGATGGGTGTCCAGGCCAGCTTTACTATAGGCAAATGAGGGTCAAAGGAGCTTATTTTGAACACTGTCTTGGTCTGCTCCCCTCATGGAAACCTCCAGCAAAATTATGATGAGTGTCAATATGAAAGAAGATGAGGGCCATATGGGAGTGTTCTTGTTTTAATTGTGGTAATTTGTGTGGTAGTTGGAAAAGATGACTGGGATCACCTGGGCTTGAACTCTGGTGTGATTCCCCTTAAAGAATGAGTTCTGGATCTGACCTCAGAGAATTATTGTCGTGAGTTCTCTTGGGATTTTACTAGGCCGCACGTGAGAATCGCCTTTGGAAACTGAGATCTAGGCCCAGGATGGCTTTCCACAGAGCTCGGGGATTCTGAGCCAGGATATCACATGATTTAATTCTTAAAGACTTGGCAGCCCTAGTTGAGAGTCCAAACACATATGGACCTCACATTGTACACTTCAATGTGTCTGGATTCATGTGACCTTTTGGCCAGTCGTTTGGAAGGCTTTTCTGTGAGTGTTCTCCAGAGCTTTCATTGAAATGAGCTTCCTCACCATTTAATGGTTCCTGAATTAATTGAAACCCACAGTGCCTCTAACTTCATTTTTGAAAAATGACTAGATTAATACCATAAAATTTTTGAAATTCCCATGACCAGGTGGCACTGGATAAACTTTGGATTTCCTGTTGCTGATCATGAGTGTACCAAAGAGTGCCTTGATTGACTGGTTTTCGTGAAAATGGTGTAGAACAGAGATGCCAGTAATTTGGAGCCTAATGACTAGTGGGCGTAGAGAAGTGGACTGTAGGTGTGTAAATAAATATTTTTGGTAGGACCACCTGGATCTTCCATTGGCTTCGAAAGACTTGCGACTGACATGGTGCAGGCAGGAGACCTTTATATGTAAAGGCATCTTGTCATATGGAGAGGTTTCAGGGCAATGTTCAGAATCAGGTTGCTATAGTCAAGGGGAAAGCTATGTAGGATAGAAGCCTGGTTTGTACATTCTCTTTGCATCCCTGACCAACCACACATGACAGAACTCCCTCCAGCATTTTGTCCCAGTTGAACTCCTTGTATTTCATGAAGCAAATACCAAACTCCCAGTGCAGCAGTAAGAAACACCCTGGAAAGTGGAGGATCACCAAATGGCTTCACAGTCCACACGGAAAGACACTTAGCTCCCAGTGGCCACAGTTTACCTACAAAGAGAGAATTCAGAACTGCTCCCTCATGTTCATTAGAAAATAAGGACCATGTGCTCCAGGTCATAGAGATGCAGACCCAGATTTCATGGTGTCACTACAAACGAAGCTAAATCTCCTAACAATTACATATATTTCTTGTTCCCAACCTCAGAGGAAATTTCTCAAGAAGTCTCAAGGCCAGCACAGCTCCATGTTTCTGGATTGTTTACCCTCTCCCTTACTTTTGGAAACTGTTCTACCACCTCCAGTGTTGTGAACTCCTGAGCATTTTCCATTCCACATATATATTCAGATTTTCTAACTCCTCTCCTCTAATTGTGTCTTACTTTTAGCGATGGTTATGTCAAGGCATTGTTCTGGATGAGAGAGGGAAGATTTTTGTGTATCACATTTTTGCATACACATTAGATTCATTTTCCTTTTTTCCATTTGAAATACTGAATCCCTGACACTAACCCATACCCTACTAGACTCTGACTACTAATCCTAATATCATGGAGAGAAAGAAACCTAACCGAATAGAAATACAGGCCTTTCATAGGAAGCATGGTGTATACTTCTATTTGCCTTCTGCATTATCAAGAGTATGTGTTTTAAATCTAGTCAACTTTTCATTGTAATATTTCTCCATGATTTTTTAAAATTATCACATATATAAATTCCTGTCTCCCTTTCTCTGTATCCTATTCAGCACATGTATTTTTTTTATACATATATATATAATATCCTACCTGGTATCACACGGACAATCTTGTGAGCTCCCTGATTGTGGAATATAATATTGTGAGAACAGATGACTCTCCCTAAATAATGATGGGACTGAAAATTCAACCTATGGGTGAGCTTCCTAGTGAAAAACACTATACATAAATCCATGTTCAGTAAAATGAATATTTTTGGATATGTGGATGAATTATATTTCATGATGAATTTCGATTGGCATATATATTGCTAAATATTAATGTGTGTGTGTGTGTGTATGTATTTTTTTTTAAATCTGGAAAAAAAATATATATGTGTATGTATATACATATATATATATTATATATGTATATATATGTGTATATATATATATAATATATATATTATATATTATATATATATAATATATATAATATATATATATTATATATTATATATATATATATGTATATATATTCTCCAGATTTTAAAAAAATATGAAAAATATGTGTCTTATTATACACTCCCTAAATTCATTTATATTCATGTATGTGGGTTCAAAATCCAATTTTTACAAGATTATTTTCAGCAATATTTATACACCTGTAATACATATTGGTTTCCTACTACTGAATACTAAGTTCAGTAGGTGGTGCATACAAATCCTAATATTTCTACAGTACCTGACCCAGTTTAACATCAATGCAAGTAGATTGCTATGGGACATGATGTGTATTTTGAAGTTCATTTTTACTCAACACTGGTACATTACTATTTTTTCAGTATATGGACATCATAGGATATATTTTTTCACCCACAACTTCACAAAATTATAGGCATTTGGTTCACTCTCATTTACTTACTACTTCAGAACACATGTATTCCTCCATGTTTCTTTACTGGTCTTTTCACTAGACTTCTTTCTAAACACATTATTTTTGATTCCATAATCATTTTTGAAGCAATACTCACTCTTCACGATAAACCGTAACCCTAATATTACCATTACATATATAACTGGTTGGAATGATTGTATATATATCAATATAAGATTTCCAATACATTTTCAGATGCAAACTCAATCCATTATTTAAAGTTGGAACCAGTTATATACTTTATTCACAATCTGGTCTATTCATGCAACATCTCAATAATGATCAACACAAGGTACACCTATTTGTATCACCAGTACTAATTTATAAGTTTCCAGAATATTACTCCCCATAATGGTGGAAGAAATACTCATGTCACCTTATCAACATATAAATTTTATCACGGTAGTATTCTGGACACAAAATGCAAAGGTCACACATATGATTGTACCAAAGCCTAAATGGAAAGTGACCATGGATTACTAAAAACATCCATGTCCAGGGTGCCTAATGCTCTCAAATGTCAATCCTATTGATTACTACATATTTGTTTTTTCCTAAGATTATATATTCAACCTCAAGCCTGTTGAAAATGTCTAATCCTATCACTCACTTTATACTTTGCCTGATTTCCTAATCTTTCTATTGATATCTGCTTTCCTACATATTTTTCCCTGTTCATCATTGTGACTTTCTCTTCAGATGTGCTGACATTTACATTCACTCTCTAACTGAAACCCTATTGCTAAAGAACTTTTGGTCCAACTCCTAGTCTCACTCTTCTTCCTAAACCTACTGACTATCTTCCTAATCCTACAGACTATCCCTTTTTGACTGGATGTTCTCTTCTACATTCAATCATCTGAGGTACACGGTCCTATGCCATTGTATATCGATTTATCTGAGACCTCGGTGCAGAACATAATTCAAGCTCAGTATACCAATCAAGGTTCTGTTGCCCTGAATGTCAGGAAGGTCTTTGCCTCAGGCCACCCCTTTGTGAAGCCTGAAGAAAAAAATTTCAAATGGAAATAAATGGGCATCACCTGTGGCTCTTTGCTTAATTGCTTTGGAAAGGGATTTGTCTGAATCTGCCTCTTGGCCCTGTGTGAGGCTGTGGCTTCGATTCTCAGCACCTGATGGATCTAAAGAAAGATCCCATCTGTGCATTCAAAACCAAAATGGCAAAAAGAGCAGTCATTGTGGATGAAGATTCTTGCCTTTCTCTGTTAGGTTCCTGACCCCCTTCAAGTGAGATTAGGGATCCTCTTTGTCAAATGAATTCTTGAATGCTCTCCAGATGTGCTTGGGTTTTCTCATGACTCCAAATCACATAAAAAATCTATACCTGACATTCAGTAAGCCTCAAATTATAGAAACAAAGCGGAATTAATGGCAGGCCTTTGTGATCACTCCTGGTTCACAGGAAGGGTGTCCAGGCCACCCTGACTTTAGGGAAATTAGAGGCAAGGGAGCTTATTCTGAAAACTGTCTTTAGTTGCAACCCTCATGGAAACTTCCATCCAGAACGTTTGATGAGGGTCTTTATGTACGAAGATGAGGGCCATGTGGTAGTTTTTTTGTTGTAATTGTGGTCATTTGTGTGGGGGTTGGAAGACATGACTTGGTCCACCTGGGCTTGAACTCTGGTGTGATTCCCCTTAGAGCCTGAGTTCTGGAACGTACCTCATAGAAGTATTGATATGAATTGTGTTGGTTTTTAGGAGGCCACGCATGATTGTCACCCTTTCAAACTGAGATCTAGGCCCAAGGTGGCTTTTCCACAGAGCAATGGGAATCTCAGCCAGGAAATCACATGATTTTATTCTGAAAGACTTCGCAGCCATTGTTGGCCCTCGGAAGCAAGAAGGAGTGGCCATACTCATATCGAATAAAATCAACTTAAAACCTAAGTTAATCAAAAGTGATAAAGAAGGACACTATATACTGTTAAGAGGCAACATTCACCAACAAGACATAACAATTATCAATTTGTATGCACCAAACAATGGTGGTGCCAAGTCATAAAACAAACTCTCCTCAAGTTCAAGAGTCATATAGGCTATAGCACAATAATTACGGGTGACGTCAGCACACAACCCTCGCCATTGGACAGATCCTCTAGAGAAAATCTGAATTAAGAAACTATAGAACTCAATAGCACAATCAATAACCTAGACTTAACCAACATATATAGAATATATCAAACATCATAAAGTGGATACATGTTCTTCTCAGCAGCACATTGGTCCTACTCAAATATAGACCATATATTATGCCATATGGAAACTCTTAGTAAATATAAAAGTATGGAGATAATACCATGCACCATATCTGATCATAATGGAATGAAACTTGAAATTAATGATTGAAGAAGGAAGGAAAAATTCTACATCACATGGAAAATGAACAATATGTTACTGAATAATCAATGGGTTACAGAAGACATAAAGGAGGAGATAAAAAATTTCTTAGAGACAAATGAAAATACAGACACAACATACCGGATTCTGTGGGAAACAATGAAAGCAGTTTTAAGAGGGAAATTCATTTCTTGGAATTCTTTCCTCAAAAAAAGAAAAAAACAACAAATAAATGATCTCACACTACATCTCAAAAACCTAGAAAAAAAAGAGCAAAACAACAAATGTAGTAGAAGACAAGAAATAATTAAAATTAGAGGAGAAATCAACAAAATTGAAACAAAAAAATTGAACAAATAAAAGTTGGTTTTTTGAAAATAAATTAAATCGACAGGCCCTTAGCCATGCTAATGAAGAGAAGCAGAGAGAGAACTCAAATTACTAACATATGGGATAAAAAAGGCAATATCACAACAGACACTACAGAAATACAGAAGATAATTCGAAAGTATTTTGAAACCCTATATTCCAATAAAACAGAAGATAATGAAGATATCGATAAATTTCTTATGTCATATGATCTGCCCAGATTGAGTCCGGAAGACACACAAAATTTAAATAGACCAATAACAAAGGAAGAAATAGAAGAAACCTTCAAAAGACTACCTACCAAAAAAAACCCTGGACCAGATGGTTATACAGCAGAGTTCTACAAAACGTTCAAAGATGAATTAATACCAATACTTTTCAAGCTATTTCAAAAAATAGAAAAAGAAGGAGTTCTTCCAAATTCATTCTATGAGGCCAACATCACCCTGATCCCAAAACCAGACAAAGACACTTCAAAGAAAGAAAACTACAGACCAATATCTCTAATAAACTTGGATGCAAAAATTCTCAATAAAATCCTGGCAAATCAAATACAAAAGCACATAAAAAAATTGTGCATCATGATCAAGAGGGATTCATCCCAGGGATGCAAGGCTGGTTCAATATACGGAAATCAATAAATACTATTCACCACATCAATAGACTTAAAGAGAAGAACCATATGATCATCTTGATAGATGCAGAAAAAGCATTCTACAAAGTACAGCATCCCTTTATGTTTAAAACTCTATAAAAACTAGGAATAACAGGAACTTACCTCAACATTGTAAAAGCTATATATGCTAAACCTCAGGCTAGCATCATCGTAAATGGAGAAAAACTGAAGGCATTCCCTTTAAAATCTGGAACAAGACAGGGATGCCATCTATCACCACTTCTATTCGATTTAGTTCTTGAAATACTAGCCAGAGCAATTAGACAGACAAAAGAAATTAAAGACTTAAAAATAGAAAAAGAAGAACTTAAATTATCGCTATTTTTGGATGACATGATAATATATTTAACAGACCCAAAAGGGTCTACAAAAAAACTGCTAGAGTTAGTAAATGAATTCAGCAAAGTGGCAGGATATAAAATCAACACGCATAAATCTAAGGCATTCCTGTATATCAGCAACAAAACTTCTGAAATTTAAATGAGGAAAACCACTCCTTTTACAGTATACTCAAAGAAAATAAAAAACTTGGGAATCAACCTAACCAAAGAGGTGAAAGATTTATGCAATGAAATCTACAGAACCCTAAAGAGAGAGATAGAAGAAGATGTTAGAGGATGGAAAAGTATGCCCTGTACATGGATAGGCAGAAATAACATCATCAAAATGGCGATATTACCCAAAGTTCTCTACAGGTTTAATGCGATGCCAATCAAAAACCCAATGGCATTTCTTGTAGAAATAGATAAAATAATCATGAATTTCATATGGAAAAACAAAAGACCCAGAATAGCGAAAGCAATTCTAAGCAGGAAGTGTGAATCCAGAGTTCAAACTGTACTACAAAGCAATAGTAACAAAAACAGTGTGGTACTGGTATCAAAACAGGCAGATGGACCAATGGTACAGAATAGAGGACACAGAGACAAATCCACAAAATTACAACTTTCTTATATTTGAAAAAGGGCCTAAAAGCATGCAATGGAAGAAGGATAGTATATTCAACAAATGGTGCAGGGACAACTGGAAATTCATATGCAACAAAATGAAACTGAATCCCTTTCTCTCACAATGCACAAAAGTTAACTCAAAATGGATCAAGGAGCCAGATATAAAATCAGAGACACTGCGTCTGATAGAAGAAAAAGTTGGCTACGATGTACATACTGTGGGGTTGGGCTCCAAATTCCTTAATAGGAAACCCATAGCCCAAGAGTTAATAAAAAGAATAAACAAATGGGACTTACTTAATCTAAAGAGATCTTTCTCAGCAAGAGAAAAAATAAGAGAGGTAAATAGAGAGCCTACATCCTGGGAACAAATTTTTACCCCTTACACTTCAGATAGAGCCCTAATATCTAGAATATACAAAGAACTCAAAAAAATTAAACAATGAGATAACAAATAACCCAATCAACAAATGGGCCAAGGATCTTAACAGACACTTCACAGAGGAGGACATACAATCAATCAACAAGTACATGAAAAAATGCTCACCATCTCTAGCAGTCAGAGAAATGCAATCAAAACCACCCTAAGATACCATCTCACTCCAGTAAGATTGGCAGCCATTATGACGCCGAACAACAATAAGTGTTGGTGAGGATGTGGGGTAAAGGGTACACTTGTACACTGCTTGTGGGACTGCAAATTGGTGAGTACAATATGGAAAGCAGTATGGAGATTCCTGGGAAAGCTGGGAATGGAACCACCATTTGACCGAGATATCGCCCTTCTCAGACTCTTCCCTGAGGATTTTAATAGAGAGCAGTATAAGGATACTGCCACATCGATGATCATAGCGGCACAATTCACAATAGCTAGACTTTGGAACCAACCTAGATGCCCTTCAATAGACGAATGGATAATAAAAATGTGGCATCTATACACAATGGAGTATTACACAGCACTGAAAAATGACAAAATCATAGAATTTGCAGGGAAATGAATGGCATTAGAATAGATTATGCTAAGCGAAGCTATCCAATCCTTAAAAAACAAATGCCAAATGTTTCCTTTTATATCGAGAGAGCAAATAAGAACAGAACAGGGAGGAAGAACATGAGAAAAATATTAAAACTAAACAGAGATGAGTGGGGGGAGAGAAAGGGAGAGAGAAGGAAAAGCATATGGAAATGGTAGGAGACTACTCAATGTTACACAAAATTACATATAAGAGGTTGTGAGGCTAAAGAGGGGAAAACAAGGGAGAGAATTAAACAACAGCAGATGAGGTAGAGAGGGAAGATGGGAGGGGAGGGGGAATAGTAGGGGATAGGAAAGGTAGCAGAATACAACAATAACTAGTATGCTATTATGTAAAAACGTGAGTGTGTAACTGATGTGATTCTGCGATTTGTATTTGGGGTAAAAATGGGAGTTCATAACCCAATTGAGTCAAATGTATGAAAGATGATATATCATGAGTTTTATAATGTTTTGAACAACCAAAAATAAAAAGAATTGAATTTCCAATATTTGAGTCATTTAACAACTTTATTTTTTAATAAAATTGTCTTTTATTTGTTATCTTACTTGCTGGTATCTGCCTTTCAGTTTTAAAAAACTATGAGCTGTAGCCATTCATCCATGTAGTATGTAAAAGAAAATTTTGAGTGTCTCCATGTTACCAGATTGGCAAGGCATCAAGGTTTCCTTCACAAACAAGGTGAAGTCTTTGCCATTAGAAATTTAACATTCTGCAAAACAATTTTTTTAACTTTCCAATTAAATTTCCAAAAAAATTTAGAAAAAGAAGAATATAATCCCCACAGTAAGAAGGCCTCAAAGTGGAGAAGTGGAGCATTTACGGCAGGCCTATTTGATCACTCCTGGTTCACAGGAAGCATGTCCAATCCACCCTGACGTTAGGCAAATGAGGGGCAAGGGAGCTTATTTTGGGCACTGGTTTGGCTGTGCCCCTCATGGAAAACTCCATCCACAGGTTATGATGTGTGTCTATATGGAAGAAGATGAGAACCATGTGGGAGTGTTTTGGTTTTAATTGTGGTCATTTGTGTGGTAGTTGGAAGAGATGACTGGGTCCACCTGGGCTTGAACTCTGATGTGATTCCCCTTAGAGAATGAGATTTGGAACTAACTTCAGAGAAGTATTGCCATGAATGTTGTTGGGATTTCAGGAGGCCACACATGAGAGTCGCCCTTGGAAACTGAGGTCTAGGCCCAGGGAGGCTTTCCAGAGAGCACTGGGAATCTCAGCTAGGATATCACAGGTTTTATTCTGAAAGACTTGGCAGCCATCGTTGAGAGTCAAAACACACATGACCTCACATTGTAGACCTCAATGGGCCTGGCTTCATGTGACAATTTGGCCACTCTTTGGGAAGCCTTGCCTGTGAGAGATCTCCAGATCCTTCATTAAAATGAGCTTCCTCAACATTTAATGGATCCTGAATGAATTGAAACCCACAGTACCAACAACTTCATCTGTGAAAAATAGTTAGATAAATACCATAAAATTTTAGAAATTCTCATGACCAGGTGGCACTGGAGAACCATTGGATGTCCTGTTGCTGATCATGAGTATACCAGACAGTGCCTTGATTGACTAGGTATCATGAAAATCGTGTAGAACAGAGATGCCAGTAAGTTGGAGCCTGCTGAGTAGTGGGCCTAGAGCAGTGGTGTGCAGGTGTGTGATAAAACATCTCTGGTGGGGCCATGTGGATCTGCCATTGACTTTCAAATGCCTTGAGACAGACACGGTGCAGCCAGCAGACCCTTCTATATAAAGGCATCTTGTTATATGGAGATTTTTCACGGCAATGTTTAGAGTCAGGTTGCTATGGTCAAGGGGCAAGCTATGTGGGATAGAAGCCTAGTTGGTGCATTCTCATGCAGACACTGACCCACCACACGTGACAGAACTCCCTCCAGCACTGTGTCCCACTTGAACTCCTTGTATTTCGTGAAGCAAATACCAAACTCCCAGTGCAGCAGCAAGAAACAAAACGAAAAGTCGAGGATGACCAAATGGCTTCACAGTCCACATGGGGAGACACTTAGCCCCAGTGGCCACAATTTAGCTACAAAGAGAGAATTTAGAACTGCTGCCTCATGTTCATTGGAAAATAAGAAACCATGTCCTCCTGGTCACATAGATGCAGACCTAGCTTTGATGGTCTCACTACATCGGAAGTTAAAGCTCCTGAAATCAACATATATTTCAAGTGCCCAAGCTCAGAGGCAATTTCTCAAAAAGTGTTTAGGCCAGCAGATCTCCATGTTTGTGGAGTGTTTACCATGTCACTTACTTTTGGAAACTGCTCTATCAACTCCAAGGTTGTGAATTCCTGAGCATTTTCCATTCTAAATATATATTCACAGATTTTCTAACTCTTCTCCTCTAATTCTGACTTACTTGGGGCGAAGGGAATGTCAAGACATTGTTCTGGATGAGAGAGAGAAGATTTTGTTTAGCACATATTTGCATAAACATTGGATTCATTTTACAATTTTCTGTTTGAAATACTGAATCCCTGACACTAACCCATACCCTACTAAACTCTGACTACTAATCCTAATATAATGGAGAAAAATAACCCAAACAGAATAGAAATACAAGCATTTCAGAGGAAGCATGGTGTATAGTTGGACTTACCTTTTGCATGATATAAGGTAGGAGTTATAAATCTAGTCAATTATTTGTTGAAATAATTCTCCATGTGTTTTTAAAGTTAAGAAATATGTGAATTCCTGTCTCCCTTTCTCTGTAGCCTATTAAGCAAATGTATTTTTATATGCACAAATAGAATCCTACCTGGTTTCACATGTACATTCTTGTGAGGTGGCTGAATTGGCAGATACAAATTGTGAGAAGAGATCACTCCTCCTAAACGCTGTTTTAACAGAAAATTCAACCCATGAGTGAGCTTCCTAGATGAACAACACTATACATATATTACTGTTCAGTAAAATGAATATTTTGGAATATGCAGATGAGTTATTTTTCATGATGAATTTCAATTGGCATATATATTGCTACATTATAATGTGTGTGTGTTTGTGTGTCTATATATATATATTCTCCAGATTTACCAAAATATGAAATATATGTGTCTTCTTATACACCGCCTGAATTCATTCATATTCAGATATGTGGATTTATAATCAACTTTTAACAAGTTTATTCTCAGAAATATACGTCCACTGAAATACATATTTGTTTCCTAGTACTGAAAACTAACTTCAGGGAAGGGTGCTTACAAATCGTAATATTTCTACAGTAACTGACCAAGTTTAACATCAATGCAAGTAGATTCCTATTGGATGTGATGTGTTTATTAAAGTTCATTTTTATTCAAACCTGGTACGTTATTATTTCTTCAGTTTATAGACATCATAAAATATATCCTTTCATTCACAAATTCACAAATTTATAAACATTTGGTTCACTTTCAATCACTTCCTCCTTCAGAACACTTATATTTCTCCATGTTTCTTGACTCGTCTTTTCACTAGACTTCTTTCTAAACACATTATTTTCGATTCCATAATCATTTTTGAAGCAAAACTCATTCACTATTCATGATAAACGGTAACCCTAAGATAACCATTAGATATGTAAGTGGTTGGAATGAATGTATGTATATCAATAAATGATTTCTTCTATTTTTTCAGATATCAATACAATCCATTATTTAAATTTGGAACCAGTCATATAATTTATTCACATTATGGTCTATTAATGCATCATCTCTATATTCATCAACACAGGGTAAGCCGATTAGTATCCCCAGTACTAATTTATATCTTTTCAAAATATTTCCCCCAGAAATGGTGGAAGAAATACTCATGGCACCTGATCTTCATATACATATTATCACAGTAATATTTTGGACACAAAATGCGAAGGTCACCCTTATGAATGTACCAAAGCCTCAATGGAATGTGAACATGGATTACTAAATATATCCATGTCCAGGTTGCCTAATGCTCTCAAATGTCAATCTTATTGGTGACTACAAATTTGTTTCTTCTTAAGATTATGTATTCAACCTCAACCCTGTTGAAAATCTCTAATCCTATCATGTTATACTTTGCCAGATTTCCTAATGTCTCTATTGATGTCTGCTTTCCTACATATTTTCCCCAGTTCATCATTGTGCCTGACTCTTCACATATGGTGTCATTTATATTCACTCTCTAACCAAAACCCTATTGCTAAAGAACATTTGGTCCAAATCCTAGACTCACTCTTCCTCCTAAACCTACTGACTATCTTCCTAATCCTACACACAATCCCTTTTTGACTGGATGTTCTCTTCTACATTTAATCATCTGAGGTACAGGGTCTTATGCCATTGTATATCAATTTAACTGAGACCTCGGTGCAAAACATAACTCAAGCTAAGGAACCCAATCAAGGGTCCAAATGCTTCTGGGCTTCAAATATTACCAAGATTTCTGTTTTCATACTTATGTTTTCCCTCTATATTCTTATAAATATCGCTGGTTCTCAATACAATTATTCATCCAGCAGAATGATTTCCAACCCAAATCGAACATGCTATTAACCCTGACCATACAATATTCCCTCAATCTCACTTTACAGAAGAGCAGGGACAAAGTTGGTATTACAATACAGGAAGTTAGGAGATCTTCCACCTGCTGAGTACCTCAAAATCCATGCAGAAATTATCCCTGGAGAAGATGCAGGCAGCTATGAAGGACCTGAGAGAACAAAAGTCATATTCCATGGCAAACAACATGGTCAGGATGAAAGGATGTGTCTGAGTCAGCCTCTCTATTCTTAATGTAGGGAAGATGGACCAAACCAGGCCTGTGTGGAGAGCTGTTCCCAGGTGACTATGGTTTCTATACCATTCTAACATGTGAAAGTATCACAGGAAGTAGGGCAGCCTCCATGTCAGGAGACAATAGGAAGAAACTGTTAGGACAAAGTGGTGGCCAAGACAGTGACCTCATTCATTTTCTGAAGGTAGTGACCTCACCTCACTTCCTTGGTGATGGAGGTCTCTGAATTTTGTGATCCTGGAAGCCAGGCACCCTGAGCCAGTCCCAGTCGCAGTCACAGTGGGCTCATTTCTTTGGATTTACCAAGGACAGAGTCAGTCTTTCTTGGTACCTACTGATGTAAGGGTTGCCAAATACCAAGAAAGCTCTGAAGAGGGGTCTTTCCTGAGAGCATAGGAATTGGCTCACCACTGCCTCCTTACAAATTCACAGATTTGACGAAGGAGACCAGATCTGAGACAGAAAGGCCATTTCTGGGTTACATCGTATGTCCTACCAGTCAGAGGACACTCCAGATAGTCACAGACCTACTTGGAAGAAGGAGGTGCATTTGTGGGTGTTGGTTTGTGTTTGTGGTTTTTTCTCATGATCTGAGAATAGGTAAAAAAGGAGGTTTGTTTGGTATGGAGTGGACTGTTTCTAGTAAGTCATTTGACAAGGAGACTGTTTCTGTGTCTGTGTATCCCACTGTGTTTTTCTTTGTAGATATTAGAAAAGAATATAGCTCATTGGGTGTGTCCTGTCTAGTAGAAAACTTCCCAGTATGCATCCTTCCCAATTAATGAATGGACTGAGGCTTGCCTTATCCATGGGCAACACCTGCTATCTACCTATGTTCTCATTTTTTTCCTGAATTCTGGCCACTCTAAAGATTAGTATCATGTATTTTTGTACAAGATACGTACCACCTCCAAGCTCTGTGACATAGCCATGTACTGGATAGCTGAAGGGAATGGCGAGCATCTCAGAAAACTCACATATCAGAGTAACCAGGAAAGTCTCCTAGGAGAAACCCTGCTTGGGGGCTTTTGATTACCTATTGTTCTGTTGCTCTGAATGTCAGAAAGGTCTTTGCCTCAGGCCAAACCTTAGTGAAGCCTGAAGAAAAGAGTTTTCAAATGGAAATGAATGGGAATCACCTGTGGCTTTTTACTTCATTGCTTTGGAAAGGGATTTGTCTGAATCAGCCTCTTGGCCCTGTGTGAGCCTGTGGTTTAGATTTTCAGCACCTGATGTATCTAGAGAAAGATCCCATGTGGGCATCCAAAACCAAAATGGAAAAAAAGATCATTCATTGTACATGAAGCCTATCGCCTTCCTCTGTAATATTAATGACCTCCATCAAGTGAGAATAGGGATCATTTGTGTCAAATGAGTTCTTCAAAGCCCTGCAGAGGCTGGACAATAGGTGCTTGCGTTTTCTCATGACTCCAATTCACACAAAGAATCTATACCCCACAGTCAGTAGGCCTCAAATTTGAGAAGTGGAGCAGTATTAACAGCAGTCCTATATGATCACTTCTGTTTCACAGGAATGTTGTCCAGGCCACCCTGACTTTAGGCAAATGAGGGGCAAGTGAGATTATTTTTGACACTGTCTTGGGCTGTGCCCCTCATGGAAACCTCCAGCTAGAGGTTATGATTAGTGTCTATATAAAAGAAGAAGTGGGCCCTGTGGGAGTGTTTTGGTTTTAATTGTCGTCATTTGTGTGGCAATTGGAAGAGATGCCTGGGTCCACCTGGGCTTGAACTCTGTTGTGATTCCCCTTAGAGACTGAGTTGTGGAACTGAGCTCAGAGAAGTATTGCCATGAATTGTGTTGAGATTTTTGGAGGCCACGCATGAGATTCGCCATTGGAAACTGAGATCTAGGCCCAGGGTGACTTTCCACAGAGCACTGGGAATCTCAGCCAGGATATCACAAGATTTTATTTTGAAAGATTGTCAGCCATAGTTGAGAGTCAAAACACACATGGAATTCACATTGTAGACCTCAATGGGCCTGGCTTCATGTGACCTTTTGCCCACTCTTTGGGAAGCCTTGCCTGTGAGAGTTCTCCAGACCTTTCATTGAAATGAGATTCCTCACCTTTTAATGGTTCCTGTATAAATTGAATCCCACAGTGCCTCCAACTTCATTATTGAAAAATATCTAGATAAATACCATGAATATTTTGAAATTACCATGACCAGGTTGCACTGGAGAACCTCTGGATGTCCTGTTGCTGATCATGACTGTACCAGACAGTGCCTTGATTGACTGGGTTTCATGGAAAAAGTGTAGAACATAGATGCCAGAAAGTTGGAGCCTGCAGACTAGTGGGCCTAGAGCAGTGGAGTGTAGGTGTGTGAAAAAAACATTTCTGGTGGGGCCACGTGGATCTGCCATTGGCTTAGAAATCACTTGTGACTGACATGGTACAGCCAGCAGACTGTATGTAAAGGCATCTTATTATATGGAGAGGATTCCTGCCAATGTCCAGAATCAGGTTGCTATTGTCAAGTTGAAAAGCTATGTGGGATTGAAGCCCCACTGGTGCATTTTAGTAACCCACCACACGTGAGAGTACATCCTCCAGCACTGTGTCCCAGTAAAACTCCTTGTATTTCGTGAAGCCAATACCAAACTCACAGTGCAGCAGTAAAAAACACCACGAAAGTGGATAATGACCAAATGGCTTTTCAGACAACACAGTTAGATACTTAGACCCCAGTGGCCAAAGTTTACCTACAAAGAGAGAATTCAGCACTGCTGCCTCATGTTCACTAGAAAATAAAAAACCATGTCATCCAGGTCACATAGATGGAGACCCAGAATTGATGGTCTCACTACAAAGGAAGCTAAAGCTCCTGACAACAACATATATTTTAACTGCCCAACCTCAGAGGCAGTTTCTCAAAAAGGCTAGCAGAGCTCCATGTTTGTGGAGTGTTTACCCTCTCTCTTTTTGTAACCCGTTCTACCTCCTACAAGTTTGTGAACTCCTGAGCATTTTCCTTTCCACATATGTATTCACAGATTTTCTAACTTTTCTCCACTAATTGTGTCTTATTTGGGGCGCAGGTAATGTCAAAGCATTGTTCTGGATGAGAGTGGGAAGATTTTTGTGTAGCACATATTTACATACACATTGGATTCATTTTCAATTTTCCATTTGAAATACTGAATCCTTGACACTAACCTATACCCTACTAGATTCTGACAACTAATTCTAATATAATGGAGAAAAATAACCCAAACAGAATAGAAATACTAGCACTTTCTCTGTAGCCTATTCATCACATGTATTTTTTAATGCATCTTTAGAATTCTACCTGGTATCACATGTACATTCTTGTGAGCTTGCTTATTTTGGAAGATACAAATTGTGAGAAGAGATCGCTCCCTCTAAATACTGATGGTACTGGAAATTCTACCTATGGGTGAATTTCCTAGATGAACAGTATTATGCATAAATAAATGTTCAGTAAAATGAATATTTTTGGATACGTGGATGATATCTATTTTATTATGATTTTCGAATGGCATATATATTGCTACATTTTAATGTCTGTGTATGTGAGTATCTAATTATCTATCTATCTATCTATCTATCTATCTATCTATATAGATATAGATATCTACTCTTTAGATTTTCCAAAATATGAAATATATGTGTCTTATTATACACTTTCTAAATTCACTCATGTGTGTGTATGTGGATTTATAATCAAATTTTTACAAAATAATTCTTAGAAATATTCATCCACCTTAAATACATATTTATTTCCTAGTACTGAAAACTAAATTCAGTGAATGGTGCATACAAATCGTAATATTTCCACAGTGACTGACCCAGTTTCACATCAATGCAAGTAGACACCTATGGGACCATGATGTGTATTTTGAAGTTCATTTTTATTCCACAGTGATACATTACTATTTCTGCAGTTTATGGACATTATAGGATATATCCTTTCATCCACAATTTCACAAATTTATAGGCATTTGGTTCACTTTCAATCACTTCCTACTTCAGAACACATGTATTCCTCCATGTTTCTTGACTGTTCTTTTCATAAGATTCTTTCCAAACACATTATTTTTGATTTCCATAATCATTTTTGAAGCAAAACTCAGACACTCTTCATGATAAACCATAATGCTAATATTACCATTAGATATATAACTGGTTAGAATGAATTTATGTATATCAATATAAAATTTTCTATATATTTTCAGATATCAATTCAATCCATTATTTAAAGTTTGAACCAGTTATATTATTTATTCACAGTATGGTCTATTAAGGCATCATCTCTATATTCATAGACCGATGGTATACCTATTGTATCCCCAATACTAATTTATAAGTCTTTAAAATATTGCTTTAAGAATTGGTGGAAGAAATACTCTAGTCACCTGATATACATACACATTTTATCACAGTAATATTCCTGACACAAAATGCAACGGACACACTTATGATTGTACCAAAGCCTATATTGAAAGTGAGCATGTATTACTAACAACATCCAAGTACTGATTAACTAATGATCTCAAATATCATTCCTATTGGTGACTACATATTTGTTTTTTCCTAAGATTAAATATTGAATCTGAACCCTGTTAAAAATGTCTTATCCTATCACTCACTTTGTACTTTGCCTGATTTCCTAATGTCTCTATTGATATCTGATTTCCTACACATTTTCCCCAGTTCATCACTGTGACTGACTCTTCAAATATGCTGACATTTACTTTCACTCTTTAACAAAAACCCTATATCTAAAGAACATTTGGTCCAACTCCTAGACTCACTGAAATGGGTTCTTCAAAGCCCTGCAGAGGGTAGCCCATAGGTGCTTGATTTTCTCATGACCCCAATTCACATAAAGAATCTATGCCCCACAGAGAGTAGGCCTCAAATTGGAGAAGTAGAGCAGTATTAATGGCAGGCCTATTTGATCACATCTGGTTCACAGGAAGGGTTTCCAGGCCACACTGAGTTTAGGCAAATAAGGGGCAAGTGAGCTTATTTTGGACACTTCCTTAGGCTGCGCCCCTCATGGAAACCTCCACCAAGAGGTTATGATGAGAGTTTATATTGAAGAAGATGAGGGCCATGTGGGAGTGTTTTGGTTTAATTGTGGTCATTTGTGTGGTGGTTGGAAGAGATGACTGGGTCCGCATGGACTTCAACTCTGGAGTGATTCCCCTTAGAGACTGAAATGAACTCAGAGAAGTATTGACATGAATTGTGTTGGGATTTTAGGAGGCCACACATGAGAGTTGCCCTTGGAGACTGAGATCTAGGCTCAGGATAGCTTTCCAAAGAGCACTGGGAATCTCAGGCAGGATATCACATGACTTTATTCAGAAAGACGTGGCAGCCATTGTTGAGAGTCAAAACACACATGGACCTCAATTGTAGACCTCAATGGGCCTGGCTTAATGTGACCTTTTGGCCACTCTATGGGAAACCTTGCCTCTGAGAGTTCTCCCGAGCTTTAATTGAAATAAGCTTCCTCACCATTTCATGGTTCCTGAATAAATTGAAAGCCACAGTGCCTCCAACTTCATCCTTGAAAATTGGCTAGATAAATACCATGAATTTTTTAAATTTCCATGAACAGATGGCACTGGAGAACCTTTGGATATCTGTTGCTGATCATGAGTGTACCAGACATTGCATTGATTGACTGGGTTTCATGAAAATGGTGAGAACAGAGGTGCCAGAAAGTTGGAGCCTGCTGATTAGTGGGCCCAGAGCAGTGGTGGGCAGGTGTATGATAAAACATCTGTCGTGGGGACACGTGGTTCTGCCATTGGTTTCCGAATGACTTGTGACTGACATGTTGCAGCCAGCAGAACCTTACAAGTAAAGGGACCTTGTTATATGGAGAGGTTTCAGGGCAATGTTCAGAATCAGGTTGCTATGGACATGGGTGCAAGCTTTTTGGGATAGAAGCCTGGTTGGTGCATTCTCCTGCAGACCCTCAACCACTACACGTGAGAGTACTCCCTCTAGCACTGTGTCCCAGTTTTTCTCCTTGTATTACGTGAAGCCAATACCAAACTCCCAGTGCAGCAGTAAGAAACACCACGAAAAGTGGAGTATGACCAAATGGCTTCACAGATCACATGGTTAGACACTTAGACCCCAGTGTCCTCAGTTTACTAACAAAGGGAAAATTCAGAACTTCTTCCTCATGTTCAATAGCATATAAGGAACCATGTCATCCAGGTCACATAGATGCCGACCCAGGTTTGATGGTCTCAATACAAAGGAAGCTAAAGCTCCTGACAACAACAAATTTTTCAAGGGCCCAAACTCAGAGGCAGTTTCTCAAAAACTCATTAGGCCACCAGAGTTCCATGTTTGTGGAGTGTTTACCCTGTACCTTACTTTTGGAAATTCCTCTACCACCTCCAAGGTTGTGAACTCCTGAGCATTTTCTTTTCCAGATATATATTCACAGATTTTCAAACTCTTCTCCACTAATTGTGTATTACTTGTGGCGAAGGAAATATCAAGGCATTGTTTTGGAGGACAGTGGGAAGATTTTTGTCTAGCAAATATTTGCATACACATTAGATTCATTTTCCTATTTTCCATTAGAAATACTGAATCCCTGTCACTAACCCATACCCTACTAGACTCTGACTACTAATCTTAATATGATGTAGAAAAAGAAACCTAACAGAATAGAAATACAGGCCGTACATAGGAGGCATGGTGTATACTAGGACTTGCCTTCTGCTTTATCAAGTGTGTGTGTTATAAATCTAGTCAACTTTTTATTGTAATACTTCTCCATCAGTTTTTAAAGTTAACACATATGTACATTTCGGTCTCCCTTTCTCTTTAGCCTATTCATCTCATGAAATTTATTATGCATATTTAGTATCCTACCTGGTATCACACGTACATTCTTGTGAGCTTGCTGTTTTAGGATGATACAGATTGTGAGAAGAGATCACTCCCCCTAAATACTGATGGAACTGAAAATTCAACATATTGGTGAATTTCCTAGATGAACAGCATTATACATAAATCCATGCTCAGTAAAAAGAATATTTTTGGATATGAGGATGATATATATTTCATAATGAATTTTGATTGGCATACATATTACTACATTTTAATGTCTGTGTTTGTATCTATCTATCTATCTATATATATATATATATATATATATATATATATATATATATATATATATTTTCTCCAGATTATTCAAAATATGAAATATATGTGTCTTATTATACACTCATTAATTTAACTCATGTTCCTATATGTGGATTTATAATCAAATTTTCACAAGATTATTCTCAGAAATATTCATCCACATGAAATACATATTTATTTCCCAGTACTGAAAACTAACTTTGGTGAATGGTGCTTACAAATCCTAATATTTGTACAGTAACTGACCCAGTTTAACATCAATGCAAGTAAAATCCTATGGGACATGATGTGTATTTTGAAGTTCATTTTTATTCAACACTGGTACATTACAATTTCTTCAGTTTATGGACATCATAGGATAATACTTTTCATCCACAAGTTCACAAATCTGTACGCATTTGGTTCACTTGCAATTACTTGCTGCTTCAGAACATATGTATTCCTCCATGTTTCTTGACTGTTCTTTGCATGAGATTATTTCCAAACATATTATTTTCGATTTCCATAATCATTTTTGAAGCAAAACTCCCACACTCTTCATCATAAACCATAATGCTAAAATTACCATTAGATGTATAACTGGTTAGAATGAACTTATGTATATCAATATAAGATTTCCCATATATTTTCAGATATCAATTCAATCAATTATTTAAAGTTTGATCCAGTTATATTATTTATTTACAGTATGGTCTATTAAGGCATCATCTTTATAATCATAGGCACAGGGTACACGTACTTGTGTCCCCAATACTAACTTATCAGTCTTAAAATGTTGCTTTCAGAAATAGTTGAAGAAATACTGTAGTCACCTGATATACATTTACATTTCAACACAGTAATATTCCTGACAAAAAATGCAAAGGACACCCTTATGATTGTACCAAAGCCTAAATTTAATGTGAGCATGTATTACTAACAACATCCATGTCCTGATTAACTAATGATCTCAAATATCATTCCAATTGGTGACTACATATTTGTTTCTTCCTAAGATTATATATTCAAACTCAACCATGTTAAAAACATCTTATCCTATCACTCACTTTGTACTTTCCCTGATTTCCTAATGTCTCTATTGATATCTGCTTTCCTACACATTTTCCCCAGTTCATCACTGTGACTGACTCTTCACATATGCTGACATTTACATTCACTCTCTAACCAAAACCCTATATCTAAATAACTTTTCGAACTATCTCTTTTTGTCTGGACGATCTCTTCCTCATTCAGTCATCCAAGGTACAAGGTCCTATACCATTGTATATCGATTTATCTGAGACAACTTTGCGGAAATAATTCAAAGCTAAGTATCCCAATCAAGGGCCCAATGTTCATCTGGGTTTGAAATCTTTCCTAGATTTCTGTTTTCATACTTATTTTACACCTATATATGCTTGTAATATCGGAGGTTCCCAATACCATTATTCATCTCACAGAATGATTCCTAACCCAAATCGAACATGCTATTAACCCTAACCATGCACTGTTCCCTCAATTTAACTTTACGAAGAGCAGGGACAGAGTTGGTGTTATAATACAGGTAGATAGGGGATCTTCCACCTGTTGAGAACCTCAAGTTCCATGCAGAAATAAACCCTGGAGAAGATGTAGGCAGCTATGAAGAACCTGAGAGAGCAACAGATATCTTCCTTGGTAAAATACCTGGTCAGGATGAAGCGATGTGTCTGAATAAGCCTCTCTCTTCTTAATGTAGAGAAGATGGACCAAACCAGGTCTGTGTGGAGAGCTGTTAACATGTGCCTATGGTTGATATACCATTCTCTCTTGTGAATGTGACACAGGAAGTAGGGGCAGCCTCTCTCTCATGGGACCCTTGGAAGCAAATGTTAGGATAAAGTGGTTGCCAAGATAGTGACCTCATTCGGTTCCTGAAGGAAGTGACCTACCTCACTTCCTTGGTGATGGAACTCTCTGAACTTGGGATCCAGGAAGCCAGGCACTCAGAGCCAGTCCCAGTCCCAGTCCCAGTGGGTTCACTTGTTTGGATTTACCAAGGACAGAGTCGGTCTTTCTTGGTACATACTGATGTGTGGATGGCTAAATGCCAGGAAAACTCTGAAGAGGGGCCTTTCCTGAGAAAGCAGGTAGTGACTCACTGATTGATGCTGACAACTTTACAGAGTTGGTAAAGGAGACCTGATCTGAGACAGGAAAGTCCATTTCGAGGGAGCAGAGTAAGGCCCACCAGTCTGAGGACACTCTGGATAGTCACAGACCTACTTGGGTAATGGAGGTGCCTTTGTGGGTGTGGGTGTGAATTTGTAGTTTTGTATCATGTTCTGAGAATAGGTAGGAAAGGCAGTATGTTTGGTTTGGAGTGGACTGTTTTTGGTAAGTCATTTGACATGGCGAGTGTTTCTATGTTTGTGTTTCCCACTTTTTCCGTGGTTGTAGATATTAGAAAAGTGAATGCATCAATGGATGTGTCCTGTCTAGTAGAAAGCATCTCAGCACACATCCTGCCCAATTTATGAATGGACTGTGGCTTGCTTTATATGGGCAACACCTACTTCTTTCCTTAGTTCCTGTTTTCTTCCTGAATTCTGGCCACTCTCCAGAATAGGCTCATGTTTTTTTGTCCAAGATATGGACCTCTGTCGAGTTCTGTGACATGGCCATGTACTGGATAGATAAAGGGATTTGGGAGCATCTCAGAAAACTCGGATATCAGTGTGACCAGTAAAGTCTCAGTAGAGAAACCCTGCTTTGTGCCTTTTGCTAACCTACTGTTCTGTTGACCTGAATGTCAGGAAGGTCTTTTCCTCAGGCCACCAGTTTGTGAAGCCTGAAAAAACTGCTTTCAATTGGAAATGAATGAGCATCACCTGTGGCTCTTTGCTTAATTGCTTTGGAAAGGGATGTGTCTGAATCATCCTTTCGGCTCTGAGAGAGGCTGTGGCTTTGATTTTCAGCACCTGATGGATCTAAAGAAAGATCCCATGTGTGCATCCAAAACCAAAATGGCAAAAAGATCAGTCATTGTGGATGAAGTCTCTTGCTTCCTCTGTTAGGTTCCTGACCTCCATCAAGTAAGTAGAGGGATCCTTTGAGACAAATGAGTTCTTCAAAGCCCTGCAGCAGTGCTTGGGTTCTCACATGACTCCAAATCACATAAAGAATCTATACCTCACAGTCAGTAGGCTTCAAAATGAAGAAACAGAGCAGTATTACTGGCAGGCCTATTTGATCAATCCTGGTTTACAGGAAGGGTGTCCAGGAAACCCTGACTTTAGGAAAATGAGGGGAAAGGGAACTTATTTTGGACACTGTCTTGGGCTGCGCCCCTTATGGAAACCTCCAGCCAGAGGTTATGATGAATGTCTACATGGAAGAAAATGAGGGCCATGTGGGAGTATTTTGGTTTTAATTGAACATATTATTAACCCTAACCATACACTGTTCCCTCAATCTAAGTGTTCAGAAAAGCAGGAAAAGATTTGGTCTTACAATACAGGAATGCAGGGGATCTTCCACCTGCTGAGAACTTCAAAGTTCCATGCAGAAATGATCCCTGGAGAAGATGTAGGCAGCTATGAAGGACATGATAGAGCAAAAGGCATCTTCCATGGCAAACAACCTGGTCAGGATGAAGGGTTGTGTCTGAATCAGATTCTCTCTTCTTAAGGTAGAGGAGATGAACCAAACTAGGCCTTTGTGGAGAGCTGTTCCCAGATGACTATGGTTTCTATACTATTCTAACTTGTGAAAGTGTCACAGGTAGTAGGGACATCCTCCATGTTATGAGACCTTAGGAAGCAAATGTTAGGACAAATTGGTTGCCAAGGCAGTGACCTCATTCAGTTACTAAAGGAAGTGACCTCACCTCACATCCTTGTTGATGGAACTCTCCAAATTTGGGTTCCAGGAAGCCAGGCACCAAGACCCAGTCCCAGCACCAGTTCCAGTGTTCTCACTTGTTTGGATTTTCCGAGGACAGAGTCAGTCTTTTGTGGTACCTACTTATGTGAGAATGGCCAAATTCCAGAAAAATTCTGAAGAGCGGCCCTTCCGGAGAAAACAGGTAGAGGCTCACTGCTGGCTCCTGAAAACTTCACAGAGTTGACCAAGGAGCCCAGATCTGAGACAGGACAGACAATTTCTGGGGAACATAGTATGGCCCTCCAGTCAGAGGACACTCTGGATAGTTCCAGACCTACTTGGGGGAAGGAGGTGCCTTTGTGGTTGTGGGTATGGGTTTGTGGTTTTTTCTTTTGTTCTGAGAATAGTTAGGAAAGGGGGTGTGTTTGGTTTGGAGTGGAGTGTTTCTAGTTAGTCCTTTGACAAGGCGAGTGTTTTTAGGTCTGTGTATCCCACTGTGTCTGTGGTTGTAGACATTAGAAAAGAGAATGCCTCAATGGGTGTATCCTCTCAAGGAGAAAACTTCCCAGTATTCATCCGGCACAATTTATAAATGGAGTGTGGCTTGCCTTATCAATGGGCAACACCAACTATCTTCCTACGTTCCTGTTTTCTTCCTGAATTCTGGCCACTCTCCAGAATAGGCTCATGATTTTGTGTCCAATATATGAACCACTTCCAAGATCTGTGACATGGCCATATACTGGATAGCTGAAGGGAATGGCAAGCATCTCAGAAAACTCAGATATCAGTGTAGCCAGTAAAGTCTCAGTGGAGAAACCCTGCTTTGGGCCTTTTGATTACCTATTGTTATGTTGCCCTGAATATCAGGAAAGTCTTTGTCTCAGGCCACCCCTTTGTGAAGCCTGAAGAAAACAGTTTTCACATGGAAATGAATGGGCATTACCTTTGTGTTTACAATAAAACCTTCACAGATTTGGCTCTCATTAAGTTAAAAATACTTTTAGATTGCATCTCAGTGTAAAAAGTAACATGGAACTGTACATATCTTATTGATAACAAGTCCAATTATAGAACACAAATGATATACATAAATCTCCAACATGTTTTTCTTTTAAGCCTAGAATTACCATACAACCTTAGAACACCAGCTTGATACAATGGTCTTTGGAAGCTTCTACCTTACAGACTTGTATACCTGGAAGATATGAACACATTAACACCACAATTACATTGATGTTTTTGTATTAAACAAGTTTAGATTTTAAAGAAATAACATGGCACAATTTTATAAAAACAGTACTTGTTTTACCAGCTGTTTATTTTTTTAAGATTACTTGCTCAAAACTTACACATATAACCAAGTTACACAAACCTTTTTTTATTATTTACTTAAACCCTTTTAATTACTTAATCATATAGACTCTCTTATCCAGAAACACATTTTTCCTCTATTAGATCTATATCTGGAACCTTTTAGTTTCTCTTTTTCATCTACTAACCTCTTTCTGTTCACATTTCAATACAATACTTGTAAATTTCTGAATTTAGGCAGATTATTTTATAGACATCTACATTTTATTAGGGCCTTTTTGAAAACCTAGAAAACTTATAGGCCTAATTTTAAAGACATCTTTATTTTTATCTGTTTACCCAATTTGAATTAAAACATATGAATCACGTGGATCAAAGACATTTGGATACATTCTTAAATTTTTCATGAGTGCTCCTCATCTGTCAATTGTCATATCACTGCATGATATATGGACATACACACATACAGACATACCAACATACAACACGTAACACAAATGTAACACATAACACAATAGTAAAAGCCTTGTAGCTTTTTCAGGTGAAATCTCCATTGAAATGCTAAAAACTCCAGAGTCGATCAAAAATAGAACTGATCAGAAAACATTAACCCATCAGCAGAATCAAGATCATGAGCTCAAAAAAAAAAAAAAAATACAGAATCTAAGAAAAGCAAGAGTCCTAAAAAAGATGACTGGCCAGTAATTAGTAAATACCGTATAATATAATTTTTTGTTTAGGTCTAGTTTGAGTTCAGGTAAAAAGACACATTTACTCTTTTTTATCTGTTTCCTGCTGAGTGCTGCAGGCTTCTTTTATTTGCATATCAACTTAAGTCCTGGCTGAGGTCTGGAAAACTGAAAAGACTGGAATTCATAGCAGAAACCTCAGGCCTAAGGCATTTTAGCTATAAGTCATAATTTCCAGGTTTGGATGTTGAAAATTTTGATGCAAGTTTAAGATGTAATTCTCAAAATTTTATATCTTTAGATTTTTCTACACTAGAAAAACTTGCTCACACAAAACTGAAAATAGGATCATTTTTTGATAATATTAAAGCCACCATCAGAAGAAGTTTCTATAGGATCGTTAAGCTCCTTTCTTTGTTATGAAGTTTCTAATAGTATTAAGCTACATTAAATTGGCTGAAAATTTTTTAAAAAGAACCACACACTACCATGTGTATCCGAAATTAAGCTTTAAAAATTTCCAAGACTGTTGCTAATTAATGTCATTTCAATAAGCCAGACCAACGTTTTAATTTAGTACCATTTTTTAAAATCTTACACACTGATGGGAATAGATACCATATCATAATTTATTATCTCTTCCCAAGTTAATGCACTGGTATATCTAGTGAATTTTTTTCAGGCTGCCTAGTTCAAAATTAAAACTCTTTAATTATTTTTTATCCTAAGTATTTAAGTTTCCTAGCATGAACTACCTGAAATCAAACTAAACAATTGTTTAAACCCAACTTTTAACTGTAACATAGTGCAATGCTTTAGAAACCCATTTAGATACGAGATGGTTAAAATAAAAAAAAAATCATTTTTAGATACACATTCACCCTAGATCATCCCCAAGAAAAAAATCTATAATATCAACATATTAATGCATTCATTGTCCCTTTTGTTAAGTAAACAGAGGTGGAGAAATCCTTAAAGTGCACGTAAGGAATAAGGGAGTTCCCCACAGCAAAATGGCTCTGTCAGCTGCTGGGAGTCCCTTAGCCTCACCATTTACTTACAGGATTAGTTCCTCTGGTTTGCTTTGACCCCAGGCACCAGGCATATTCTATGTCTCCCAACTTTGCAGTAGTCAGCTCCCAAAAATTTCATCCTCTGCTTGCAGTTGTTTTGAGTGCTAGGCTTCCCCAAGAGGGCAGAGTGGGGTTTATTTAAAGTCCCCTCTGGGGTGTCAAAATTTATGACTGAAGGCTTGGTTCCCATCCCAAAGCCAATTAATGCCAATTTAATAATGAGGACAGGGTTTTGAGAAAAGTTTAAGCGAGATATCAAAGTTCTTTGACCCCAGACATTTCCCTCTGCAGTGGGCATGCTCAAGCCAACTACGGGAAGAAAAAAATCACTGCTTCCGTAATCTTGCTTAACAAAGGGGAGTAAAGTTTATCAAAGTTCTTTAAAACACAGCTAAGAGAGGTGCAAAAGGTGAGAACAGAAAAACTGGCGGTTCTATTGACTTTTGGTCCCTCACAGGAGAAGCATTAGTTTAAAATTTAGCTAAAGTAACTTCCACATATGTAAGGCAGGTTGGAACTCGGGACTCTGCATCGGTCCAAACAATGCCATCACATTTAACAGAAACACAGATAAAAAGACACACAAAGACCATCATGCAGCTCCCGTTTGTTCACAACCCCAAGATCTACAATCTTGTGACTCAGGGAGAATGGAGGGAAGAGGGGAAGGAGTAGAAGTTTTGAGTGATAGGATCCTGGGTGACGGTGTCGGATTGGAGGCAGGGACCAGGAAAGGCTTCAAGGACAGAGGCATGGAATGGCTTTGTCCCATAATGAGAGTTTCTCAAACAGAGACAAGGACAATACAAACGTGACAGAAACATGTACACACAGGTAACATTTAACACGAGTTCAGAAGTAAAGATTAGAACCTAGTAACTGGCAAAACCTGATGGGTTAGACCACAAAGACAGACAGTGAATTCAACCTGAGAGAAAAAAGTAGCCAGCAAGATATGATGGGTTGGCAGCAGAGTCACCTAATGTGGGCTCATCCGTCCCTCCTCACCCAATGAGGGCACATCCATCACTCCCTGAGTCCTCCAAGGCATCCCTTGCGAGGACGTGGTCTGTGGCTTTAGGACACGTTTGTCCACCACTGACAGGGGGAACTTATGTTCTCCGCTGGCAGCCACTCTGCCAACCCAAACCAAAAACGGAAAAACGGAACCTGAACAAAAAGCTCTGAGCGATCGCAAGGAAAAATGGAAAGAAGTGACTTACTTACCCCCAGAGGTGTCTGTTGGGGTGTCCTTGTCCTATGCTGCATGATTCCCGGCCAACGCACCAAATGTAAGGATCCGGTGAACGTCGGAGGAGGACACCACCAAGAGACCGCGGCTCATGCAACAGAAAAAGGCGTTCATTGAGGATCCAATCCAGCATGGTGGGGCTACGTGCTCACTCAAGAAGGGAGAGCAGCCCAGAGCCCCGAGCAGAGGTTGAACAGTGCTTAAGTACACTTTTTGGGGAGGGCGGGACTTTACATATATCACAGTCTCCTTTAAGAAATCAACATACACCGCAGAAAAATCAAACAACAATTCCTAAACATGATTAGTTCACTCATTGGCAGGAACAGGTGAGGCAGGAGTGATAGGTCAGTTCTAAAGCGAGGTACACATTCAAACAGATTGCTTTAGGCCTTGCAATGCCTATGTGCCAGGCCACACAGGGTCCTAGGTTATTAAATAACCAGGCGGTCAGGGGGAATATTTACTGGGCAGTCGGGAATTGTACTACAAGCTACAGGAATTTCAGGTTTTGCATGTAGCATAGGAACTTAACAATACCTGGTCCTTTACATTTTAACTCAGGCCTTGCAGCTTAGAAACTTTACAAAACCCAGTCTTTTACACTTCAACTTTTACACTTTAATTTCAATTTATTTTACCCTTTCAGATCACTCCTGGTGGACAAGAAGGGTGTCCAAGCCACCCTGAATTTAGGCAAATGAGTGGCAAGGGAGCTTATTTGGGACACTGTCTTGGGCTGTGCCCCTCACGGAAACCTCCAGCCAGATGTTATGATGAGTGCCTTTATAGAAGAAGAGGAGGGCCATGTGAGAGTGTTTTGGTATTAATTGTGGTCATTTGTGTGACGGTTGGAAGAGATGAGTGGGTTCACCTGGGCTTGAATTCTTGTGTGATTCCCCTTAGAGACTGACTTCTGGAACTGAACTCAGAGAAGTATTGCCATGAATTGTGGTGATATTTTAGGAGGCCAAGCATGAGAGTCGCCCATGGAAACTAAGATCAAGGCTGAGGGTGGATTTCCACAGAGCACTGAGAATTTCAGCCAAGATATCCCATGATTTTATTCTTAAAGACTTGGTAGCCATAGTTGAGAGTCAAAACACACATGGACCTCACATTGTAGACCTCAATGGGCCTGGCTATATCTAACCTTTTGGTCACTCTTTGGGAAGCCTTGCCTATGAGAGTTCTCCAGAGTTTCATTCAAATGAGCTTCCTCAACATTTAATGGTTCTTGAAACCCACAGTGCATACAAACACAATAGAAATACAAGTAGTTCAGAAGAGGCATGGTGTATAGTTGGACTTGCCTTTTGCATTATGTAGGGTAGGTGTTATAAATCTAGTTAATTTTTAATTGAAATAGTTCTCCTTGTGTTTTTTAATTTAATAAATATGTGAATTCCTCTATCCCTTTCTCTGTAGCCTATTCATCACATGTATTTTTATATAAACATATAGAATCCTACCTGGTATCACATATACATTCTTGTGAGGTGGCTGACATGGCAGATACAAATTATGACAAGAGATCACTCCTCCTAAATGCTATTGGATCTTAAAATTCAACCTAAGGGTAACCTTTCTAGTTGAACAACATTATTCATAAATCCATGTTCAGTAAAATTAATATTTTTGGATCTGTGGACGATATATATTTCATCATGAATTTCAATTGGCATATATATTGCCACTTTATAATGTCTGTGTGTGTTTTGCTCTTTGCTTAATTGCTTTGGAAAGGGATGTGTCTGAATCAGCCTCTTGGCCCTGTGTGAGGCTGTGGCTTAGATTTTCAGCACCTGATGGATCTAAAGAAAGATCCCATGGGTGCATCCAAAACCAAAATGGCCAAAAGAGCAGTTATTGTGGATGAAGACTCTCACCTTCTTCCCTAAGATTCCTGACATCCATCAAGTGAAAATAGGGATCCTTTGGGTCAAATGAGTTCTTTAAAGCCATGCAGAGTTTAGCCCATAGGTGCTTGGGTTTTCTCATGAATCCAGTTTACATAAAGAATCTAAACCCCACAGTCAGTAGGCATCAAATTGGAGAAGCCAAGGTGTATTAACGGCAGGCGTATTTGATCACTCCTGGTTCACAGTCAGGATTTCCAGGCCACACTGACTTTAGGCAAATGAGGGGCAAGAAAGGTTATTTTGGACACTGTCTTGTTCTGTGCCCCTCATGGAAACCTCCATCCAGATGTTATGATGAGTGTCTACATGAAATAAGATAAGGGGCATGTGGGAGCATTTTGTTTTGAATTGTGGTAATTTGTTTGGTGCTTGGAACAGATGACTGGGTCCACCTGGGCTTGAACTCTGGTATGATTCCCCTTAGAGACTGAATTCTGGAAGTGACATAAGAGAAGTATTGTCATGAATTGTGTTTGGATTTTACTAGGCCATGCAACCAACATCTCAGGTATTAATTGTGGTGCAGGGAGATCTAGGTGCAGGGTGGCTTTGCCCACAGCACTGGGAATCTCAGCCTGGATATCACATGATTTTATTCTGAAATTCTTTAAAGCCACACTTGAGAGTCAAAACACATATGGACCTCACATTGTATACCTCAATGGGCCTGACTTCATGTGACCTTTTGGCCACTCTTTGGGAAGCCTTGCCTGTGAGTGTTCTCAAGATCTTTCATTGATATGAGCTTCTTCAACATTTAATGGTTCCTGAATGAATTGAAACCCACAGAGCCTCCAACTTTATCCTCGAAAAATGGCTTGATAAATACCATGAAATTTTTGAAATTCCCATCACCAGGTGGCACTGGAAAACTTTTGGATGTCCTGTTGCTGATCATGAGTGTATCAGACAGTGCCTTGACTGACTGGGTTTCATGAAAATTGTGTAGAACAGTGATGCCAGTAAGTTGGAGCCTGTTCATTAGTGGGCCTAGAGCAGTGGTGTGAAGGTGTGTGAAAAAACATGTGTGTTGGGGCATGTGGATCTGCCATTGGCTTCCAATTGCCTTGTGATTGACAGGGTACAGCCAGCAGACCCTTATATGTAAAGGCATCTTGTTATATGGATAGGTTTCTGGGAAATGTTCAGAATCAGGTTGCTATGGACAAAGGGGCAACCTATGTGGGACAGAATCCTGGTTGGTGCATTCTCATGCAGACCGTGTCCCTCCACACGTGACAGAACTCCCTCCAGCACTGTGTCCCAGTTGAACTCCTTGTATT
This sequence comes from Callospermophilus lateralis, assembly GCF_048772815.1. NCBI lineage: Eukaryota > Metazoa > Chordata > Mammalia > Rodentia > Sciuridae > Callospermophilus > Callospermophilus lateralis. Next base: position 248,731 of record NW_027516305.1, read on the forward strand.
TCATGAAGCAAATACCAAACTCCCAGTGCACCAGCAAGAAACACCACGAAAATCGGAGGATGACCAAATGGCTTCACAGTCAACCCGGGGAGACACTTACACCCCAGTGGCCATATTTTAACTACAAAAAGAGTATTCAGCACTGCTGCCTCATTTTCATTGGAAAATTAGAAACAATGTCCTTCAGGTCACATATTTGCACACCCAGATTTGATGGTCACACAACAAAGGAAGCTAAAGCTCCTGACAACAACATGTATTTTAAGAGCCCAACCTCAGAGAGTTTCTCAAGAAGTCTTTACACAAGCAGAGCTCAATGTTTGTGGAGTGTTTACCCTGTCCCTTACTATTGGAAACTCCTCTACCACCTACAAGTTTGTGAACTCCTGAGCATTTTTTATTCCTGATATGTATTTACAGATTTTCTAACTTTTCTCCTTTATTGTATCTTACTTGGAACTAAGGTAATGCCAAGGCAATCTTCTGGATGAGAGTGTGAACATTTTTGTGTAGCACATATTTGCATACCCTTTAGAGTCATTTTCCAATTTTCCATTCGAAATACTGAATCCCTGACACTAACGCATACCCTAATAAACTCTGACTACTACTCCTAATATGATGGAGAAAAATAACACAAACAGAATAGGAATACTAGCAGTTCAGAGGAATCATGGTGTATACTTGGACTTGTTTTTTGCATGATTAATTGTAGGTGTTATAAATCTAGTCAATTTTTAATTGAAATAGTTCTCCATGTGTTTTTAATGTTAACAAATATGTGAATTCCTCTCTCCCTTTCTCTGTAGCCTATTCAGCACATGTATTTTTAAATGCACATATAGAACACTACCTGGTATCACACCTATATTCTTGTGAGGAGGCTAATTTGGCAAATACAATTTGTGAGAAATGATCACTCCTGTTAAACTCTGTTGGAACTGAAAATTTAACCTAGGGGTGTGTTTCCTAGAAGAACAACATTATACATAAATCCATGTTCTAAAAGAAATAATTTTGCATCTGTGGAAGATATATATTTCATGATAAATTTCGATTGCTAATTTATTGTCTGTGTGTGTTTTTTTGTATATATATATATACACTCTCCAGATTTTTCAAAATATGAAATATATGTGTCTTATATACACTCACTAAATTCATTCATGTTCATGTATATGGATTTATAATCAACTTTTCACAAGATCATTCTCAGAAATATTCATCCACCTGAAATACATATTGTTTGCAGTACTGAAAACTAACTTCAGTTAATGTTGCATACAAATACTAATACTTCTACAGTAACTGACCCAGTTTAACATCAATGCAAGTACATTCCTATGTGACATGATGTGTATTTTGAAATTTATTTTAATTCAACACTGGTACATTACTATTTCTTCAATTTATGCACATCATAGGATATATATTTCATCCACAAGTTAGCAAACTTATAGGCATTTGTTTCACTTTCAATCACTTCCTGTTTCAGAACACATGGATTCTTCCAGGTTTCTTGACTGGTCTTATCATGAGACTTCTTTCCAAATACATTATTTTTGATTTCCTTTATCACTTTTGAAGCAAAACTGACACTCACTTCCTGATAAACCATAACTATAATATCACCATTAGATGTATAACTGGTTGGAAGGAATGATTTCATATCAATATAGTATTTCTTATATATATTCTGATATCAGTTTAATCCATTATTTAAAGTGGAACCAGTTATATTATTTATTCACTATATGGTCTATTCATGCATTATCTCTATATTCATAGACACAGGGTACACCTCTTAGTATGCCCAATACTAATTTATTCGTCTTCTAAATATTGCTCCCAGAAATGGTGGAAGAAATACTCATGTCACCTGATCTACATATGCATGTTACCACAGTAATATTCTGGACACAAAATGCAAAAGTCACACGTATGATTGTACCAAAGCCTAAATGGAAACTGAACATGGATTACTAAAAACATCCATATCCAGGTTGCCTAATGCTCTCAAATGTCAATCCTATTGGTGACCACATTTTTGTTTCTTCCTAAGATTATATATTCAACCTCAAAACTGTTGGAAATGTCTAGTTTTTTCACTCACTTTATACTTTGCCTGATTTCCTAATGTCTCTATTGATATCTACTTTCCTACATATTTTTCCCAGTTCAACATTGTGACTGACCCTTCACATGTGCTGACATTGACATTCACTCTCTAACCAAAACCCTATTGCTAATGAACTTTGGTCCAAATCCTATACTCTATCTTCTTCCGAAACATACTGACTATCTTCCTGATCCTATCGACTATCCCTTTTTGAGTGGATGTACTCTACTACATTCAATCATCCGAGGTACAAGGTCCTATGCCATTGTATATCGATTTTTCTGAAATATGTATGCAGAACGTAATTCAAAGCTACGTGTCCCAATCTATTGCCCAATGCACTTCTGAGCTTCAAATCTTACCTAGATTTCTGTTTCCATACTTATATTTAACCACTATATTTCTATATATTGCAGGTTCCCAATACCATTATTCATCCCGCAGAATGATTCCTAACCCAAATCGAACCTGTTATTAACCCTAACCATACACTGTTGCCTCAATCTAACATTACAAAAGAGCAGGGACAGGGCTATTCTTTCAATAAGGGATGTAGGTGATCTTCCAACTGCTGAGAACCTCAAAGTTCGATGTAGAAATTATCCCTGGAGAAGATGTAGGCAGCTATGAAGGACCTGAATGAGCAAAAGCCATCTTCCATGGCAAACAACCTGCACAGGACGAAGGGATGTGTATGCATCAGACTCTCTCTTCTTAATGTAGAGAAGATGGACCTAACCAGGCCTTCGTGGAGAGCTGTTCCATGGTGTCTATTTTGATATACCATTCTAACTAGTCAAATTGTCACAGGAAGTAGGGGCACCCTCCAACTCATGGGACCATTGTAAGCAAGTGTTAGGACAAAGTTGTTGCCAAGGAAGTGGCCTCATTCAGTTCCAAAGAAAGTGACATACCTCATTTTCTTGGTGATGGAACTCTCTGAAATTGGGATGCAAGAAGCCAGGCACCAAGAGCCAGTCCCAGTCCCAGTCCCAGTGGGCTCACTTGTTTGGATTTACCAAGTACAGAGTCAGACCTTCTTGGTACCTAGTGATGTGAGGATGGCCAAATGCCAGTAGAGCTCTGAAGAGGGGCCTTTCTTGAGACAGCAGGTTGTGGCTAACCACTGGCTCCTCCCAGAATAACAGAGTTGGCCAAGGAGACAAGATCTGAGACCGGACAGGCCATTTCGAGTGGAACATAGTATGGCCCACCAGTCAGAGGACACTCCAGATAGTTAAAGACCTATTTTTGGGAAGGAGGTGCCTTTTTGGTTGTGGGTGTGAGTTTGTGGTTTTGTTTCATGTTCTGAGAATAGGTAGGAAAGGTGGTTGGTTTGGTTTGGAGTCGACTTTTTCTAGTAAGTCTTTAGACAAGGCGAGTGTTTCTATGTCTGTGTAGCCACTGTGTCCGTGGTTTTAGACATTAGAAACGAGAATGCATCAATGGAGGTGTCCTGTCTAGTAGAAAGATTCACAGCATTCATCCTGCACAATTGATTAATGGACTGTTGCTTGCCTTATGGATGGGAAACACCTACTAACTTCCTAAGTTGCTGTTTTCTTCCTGAATTCTGGCCACTCTCCAGAATAGTATCATGGTTTATTGTCCAAGATATGTACCACCTCCAAACTCTGTGACATGGCCATGTCCTTGATAGCTGAAGGGAATGGGAACATCTCAGAAAACTCAGATACCAGTGTGACCAGTAAAGTCTCAGTGGAGAAACCCTGCTTGGCTCCATTTGCTTATCTATGTTTCTGTTGCCTTGAATGTCAGGAAGGTCTTTGCCTCAGGCCACCCCTTTGTGAAGCCTGAAGAAATAGTTTTCAAATGGAAATGAATGGGCATCACCTGTGGCTCTTTGCTTAATTGCTCTGGAAAGGGATGTGTCTTAATCAGACACTAGGCCCTGTTTGAGGCTGTGGCTAAAATTCTCAGCTCCTGATAGATCTAAAGAAGATCCCATGTATGCATCCAAACTAAAATAGAAAAAATCTGTCATTGTGGATGAAGTCTCTTGCCTTCTTCTGTTTGGTTCCTGACCTCCATCAAGTGAGAATAGGGATCCTTTGGATCAAATGAGTTCTTCAAATTCCTGCAGAACTGCTTGGGTTGTCTCATGATGCCAAATCACATAAAGAATCTATACCTGACAGTCAGTAGGCCTCAAATTGGAGAAGCAGAGCAGTATTTATGGCAGGCCTATTTGATCACTCCTGGTTCATAAGAAGGGTGAACAGGCCACCCTTACTTTGGACATATCAGGGGCAAGGGTGCATTATTTGGACACTGTCTTGGGCTGCGCCACTCTTGGAAACCTGCAGCCAGAGTTAATGATGAGTGTTTATATGGTTAAAGATAAGGGCAATGTGGGAATGTTTTGGTTTTAAATGTGGTCATTTTTGTGGCGTTTGGAATAGATGACTGGGTCCACATGGGCTTGAACTCTGGTGTGATTCCCCTTAGAAACTGAGTTCTGAAACTGACCTCAGAGAAGTATTGCCATAAGTTGTGTTGGGATTGTAGGAGGCCATGCATAAGAGTCGCCCTTGAAACCTGAGATCTAGGCCCAGGAAAGCTTTCAACAGAGCACTGAGAATCTCAGCAAGGATATCACATGATTTTATTCTGAAAAACTTGGCAGCCACAGTTAAGAGTCAAAACACACAAGGACCTCACATTATAGACCTTAAAGGGCCTGGCTTCATGTGACCTTTTGGGCACACTCTGAGAAGCCTTGCCTGTGAGAGTTCCTCAGAGCTTTCATTGAAATGAGCTTCCTCACCATTTAATGGTTCCAGGATGAATGGAAACCCCAAAGTGCCTTCAACTTCATTCTTGAAAAATGGATAGATAAATATCATAAAATTTTTGAAATTCCCAATGACCAGGTGGCACTGGATAACCATTGGATGTCCCATTGCTGATCATGAGTGTACCAGACAGTGCCTTGATTTACTGGGTTTCTTGAAAATGGTGTAGAACAGAGATGCCAGTAAGTTAGAGCGTGCTGAGTAGTGGGCCTAGAGCAGTGGTGTGCAGGTGTGTGATAATACATCTGTGGTGTGGCCATGTGGATATTACATTGGCTTCCAAATTGCTTGTGACTGACTTCGTGCAGCCATCAGACCATTATATGAAATGGCATCTTGTAATATGGAGAGGTTTCAGGGCAATGTTCAGAATCAGGTTAGTATGGTCAAGGGGGCAAGCAATGTGGGATAGAAGCCAAGTTGGGGCATTCTCCTGCAGACCCTGACCCACCACATGTTACAGGACTCCCTCCAGCTCTCCTTCCCAGTTGAATTCCTTGTATGTCGTGAAGCAAATACAAAACACCCAGTGCAGCAGCAAGAAACACCAGGAAAAGTGGAGGATGACCAAATGGCTTCAAAGTCCACATGGGGAGACACTTAGCCCCCAGTGACCACAGTTTAGCTACAAAGAGTGAATTCAGCACTGCAGCCTCATGTTCATTGGAAAATAAGAAACCATGTCCTCCAGGTCACATAGATGCAGACCAAACTTTGATGGTCTCACTACAAAGGAAGTTAAGCTCCTGACAACAACATATATTTCAACTACCCAAACTCAGAGGCAGTTTCTCAAGAAGTCTTTAGGCCAGCATAGCTCCATGTTTGTGGAGGGTTTACACTGTCCTTTACTTTTGGAAACTGTTCTACCACCTCCATAGTTGTGTAATGCTGAGCATTTTCCATTCCAGATATGTATTCACATATTTTCTAACTCTTCTCCTCTAATTGTGTCATACTATGGGCGAAGATAATTTCAAGGCATTCTTCTGGATGAGAGTGGGAATATTTTTTTGTAGCACATATTTTCATGCTTATTAGATTCATTTTCCTATTTTCTACTTGAAATACTGAATCCCTGACACTAACCCATAACCTACTATACTCTGACTACTAATCCTAATATGATGGAGAAAAATAACTCAAACAGAATAGAAATACAAGCATATCAGAGGAGGCATAGTGTATAGTTGGACACGGCTTTTGCGTGACAAAGTGTTGGTGTTATAAATCTAGTCAATTTGTAATTGATATAGTTCTCCATGTGTTTTTAAAGTTAACAAATATGTGAATTCCTCTCTCCCATTCTATGTAGCCTATTCAGCACATCTATTTTTATATGCATATATAGAATCCTACCTGGTATCACACGTACATTCTTGTCAGGTGTCTGACTTGGCAGATACAAATTGTGAGAAGTGATCACTCCTCCTAAACACTGTGGGATCTGAAAATTCATCCTCTGTGTGAGCTTCCTAGTTGAACAATATTATACATAATTTCATGTTCAGGAAAATGAATATTTTTCGATCTGTGGATGATATATATTTCATGATGAATTTCGATTGGCATATATACTACTACTTTTTAATGTGTGTGTGTGTGTGTGTGTGTGTGTGTGTATACACACTCCAGATGTTTTAAAATATTAAATATATGTGTCTTATTATACACTCCTTAATTTCATTCTAGTTTATGTATATGGATTTATAGTCAACATTTCACAAGATTATTCTCGGAAATATTCAACCACCTGAAATACTATTTGTTTCCTATTACTGAAAATTAACTTCAGTGAATCGTGAATACAAATCCTAATATTTCTACAATAATTGACCCAGTTTCTCATTAATGCAAGTAGATTCCTATGGGACATGATGTGTATTTTTATGTTCATTCTTATTCACCACTGGTATTTTACTATTTCTTCAGTTTATGCACATTATAAGATATATATTTCATCCACAAGTTACAAAATTATAGGCATTTGTTTCACTTTCAATCATTTTCTGATTCGAAACACATGTATTCCTCCATGTTTCTTGACTGGTCTTCTCATGAGACTTCTTTCCAAATACATTATTTTCGATTTCCATAATCACTTTTGAAGCAAAACTCACACACCCTTCATGATAATCCATAACCCCAATATTACCATTAGATGTATAACTGGTTGGAATGAATGATTTTGTATCAATATAATATTTCTTATATATTTTCAGATATCAATTCAATCCATGATTTAAAGTGAAACCAGTTATATTATTTATTCACTGTACAGTCTATTCATGCTTTTTCTTTATATTCATAGACACAGGGTACACCTCTTTGTAAACCCAATACTAATTTATACGTCTTCAAATTATTGGTCTCAGAAATGATGGAAGAAATACTCATGTCACCTTATCTACATATACATTTTATCACAGTAATATTTGGACACAAAAAGAAAAGGTCACACTTATGTTTGTACCAAAGCCTAAATGTAAAGTGAATATGGATTACTAAAAACATCCATGTCCAAGTTGCCTAATGCTCTCAAAAATCAATCCTATTTGTGACAATATATTTGTTTCTTCCTAAGATTATATATTCAAATTCAACCCTGTTGAAAACATCTAATCCTTTCTCTCACTTTATACTTTTCCTGATTTCATAATGTCTCTATTGATTGCTTTCCTACATATTTTCCCCAGTTCATCATTGTGACTGACTCTTCACATGTGCTGACATTTCCATTCACACTCTAATCGAAACCCTATTGCTGAGAAACTTTTGTTCCAAATCCTATAATCACTCTTCCTCCTAAACCTACTGACTATCTTCCTAATCCTACCTATTAACGCTTTCTGACTGGATGTTCTCTTCTACATTCAATAATCCAAGGTACAGGGTCTTATGCCATTGTATATCGATCTCTCTGAGACATCTCTGCAGAACATAATTCAATGCTAAGTATCACAATCCCTTGATCGCAATGCTAAGTATCACAATCCCTTGAAGCCCAATCCCCTTCTGGGCTTCAAATTTTACTTAGATTTCTGTTTTCCTACATACATTTCACCTCATTATGCTTGTACAATTATTCATCCAGCAGAATAATTTCTAACCCAAATCGAACATGTTATTAACCCTAACCATACACTGTTCCCTCAATCTAACTTTACAGACGAGCAGGGACAGAGTTGGTCTTACAATATAGGAATGTAGGGGATCTTCCACCTGCTGAGAACCACAAAATTCCATGCAGAAATGATCACTGGAGAAGATGTAGGCAGCTATGAAGGACCTGAGAGAGCAAAAGTCATCTTCCCTGGCAAACAACATGGTCAGAATGAAGGGTTGTTTCTGAATCAGCCTCTCTCTTTTTAATGTAGAGAAGATGGACCAAACCAGGCCTGTGTGGAGAGCTGCTCCCGGGTGCCTATGGTTGATATAGCATTCTAACTTGTGAAAGTGTCACAGGAAGTAGGGGCAGCCTCTTTCTCATGGTAGCCTTGGAAGCAACTGTTAGGACAAAGAGGTTGCCAAGTCAGTGATCTGATTCAGTTCCTGAAGGAAGTGACCTCACATCACTTCTTTGGTGATGGAACTCTCTGAACTTGGGATCCAGGAAGACAGGAACCCATAGCCAGTCCAGTCCCAGTCCCAGTGGTCTCCTTGTTTGGATTTACCAAGGACACAGACATTCATTTTTGGTACCTACTGATGTGAGGATGTCCAAAACGCAGGAAAGCTCTGAAGAGGGGTTTTTCCTGAGAAAGCAGGTAGTGGCACACTGCTGGCTCCTGACAAATTCACAGAGTTGCACAAGGAAAGCAGGTCTGAGACAGGAAGGCCATTTATTTGGAACATACTATGGCCCACGAGTCAGTGGAAACTCCAGATAGTCACAGACCTACTTGGGGGAAGGAGGTGTCTTTGTGGGTGTGGGTGGGGATTTGTGAATTTGTCTCATGTTCTGAGAATAGGTAGGAATGGCGGTTTGTTTGTTTTGGCGGGACCTGTTTGTAGTAAGTCGTTTGACAAGGCATGTGTTTGGATATCAGTGTATCCCACTGTGCCCCTGGTTGTAGACATTAGAAAAGAAAATGCATCAATGGATGAGTCCTGTCTAGTTGAAATCTTCTCAGCATTCATCCTGCCCGATTTATGAATGGACTGTGGCTTGTCTTATAGATGGGCAATACCTACTATCTTCCTAAGTTCCTGTTTTCTTCCTAAATTGTGGGCACTCTCCAGAATAGACTGATGGTTTTGTGTCCAAAATATGTACCACCTCCAAGCTCTGTGACATGGCCATGTACTACATAGCTGAAGGGAATGGTGAGCATCTCAGAAAACTCAGATATCAGTGTGACCAGGAAAGTCTCAGTGGAGAAACCCTGCTTTGGGAATTTTGCTTACCTATTGTTCTGTTGCACTGAATGTCAGGAACATCTTTGCCTCAGGCCACCCCTTTGTGAAGCATGAAGAAAACAGTTTTCAAATGGAAATAAATGGGCATCACCTGTCGCTCTTTGCTTAATTGCTTTGGAATGGGATGTGTCTGATTCAGGCTCTTGGCCCCCTGTGAGGCTGTGGCCTAGATTCTCAGAACCAGAGGGATCTAAAGAAAGATCTCTTGTGTATCCAAAACCAAAATGGCCAAAAGAGCAGTCATTGTGGATGAAGTCTCTCGAATTCTTCTAAGGATCCTGACCTCCATCAAGTGAGAATCAAGATCTTTTTGGTCAAATGAGTTTTTCAAAGCCCTGAAGAGGCTAGCCCAGAGGTGCTTGGTTTTTCTCATGACTCCATTTAACATTAAGAATCTAAACCGAAGAGTCAGTAGGCCTAAAATTGGAAAATTGAAGCAGTATTAACAGCAAGCCTTTTTGATCACTCATGGTTCACCGGAAGGGTGTCCAGGCCACCATGGCTTTAGGCAAATGAGGGGCAAGGGAGCTTATTTTGGATACTGTCTTAGGCTGCACAACTCATGAAAACCACCAGCCAGTGGTTATGATGTGTGTCTATATGGAAGGAGATGAGGGCCATGTGGGAGTGTTTTGGTTTTAATTGTGGTCATTTGTGTGGCGTTTGGAAGAGATGACTGGGTCCACCTGGGATTGAACTCAGGTGTGATTTACCTTAGAGACTGAGTTCTGGAACTGACCTCAGAGAAGTATTGCCATGAATTGTGTTGGGATTTTAGCAGGCCATGCATGAGAGTCACCCTTGGAAACTGAGATCTAAGCCCAGGGTTCCTTTCCACAGAGCACTGAGAATCTCAGCAAGGATATCACATGATTTTATTTTGAAAGACTTGACAGCCATAGTTGAGAGTCAAAACACACATGGACCTCACATTGTAGACCTCAATGGGCCTGGCTTCATGTGACCTTGGGCCACTCTTTGGGAAGCCTTTCCTGTGAGAGTTCTCCAGAGCTTTCATCGAAATGAGCTTACTCAATATTTAATGGCTCCTGAATGAATTTAAACCCACAGTGCCTCCAACTTCATCCTTCAAAAATGGCTAGATAACTACCACCAAATTTTGAAATTCCCATGACCAGGTTTCACTGGAGAACCTTTGGATGTCCTGTTGCTGATCATGAGTGTACCAGAAAATGCCTTCATTGACTGCGTTTCATGAAAATGGTGTAGAACAGAGATGCCAGTAAGTTGGAGCCTGCTGAGTAGTGGGCCTAGAGCAGTTGTGTGCAGGTGTGTGACAATACATCTGTGGTGGGGTCATGTGGATCTTACATTGGCTTTCAAATGGCTTGTGACTGACATGGTAGCAGAACTTTGTATGTAAAGGCATCATGTTACATGGAGAGTTTTCAGGGCAATATTCAGAATCAAGTTCCTATGGTAAAGGGGGCAAGCAATGGGAGATAGAAGCCTGGTTGGTGCATTCTCCTGCAGACCTTGACACACCATATGTTACAGGACTCCCTCCAGCATTGTGTCCCAGTTTAACTCCTTGTATGTCATGAACCAAATACAAAACATCCACTGCAGCAGCAAGAAACACCACGAAAAGTGGAGCATGACCAAATGATTTCAAATTCCAGACGGGGAGACACTTATCCCCCAGTGGCCACAGTTTAGCTACAAAGAGTGAATTCAGCACTGCTGCCTCATGTTCATTGGACAATAAGAATTCATGTCCTCCAGGTCACAAAAATGCAGACCCAAGTTTGATGGTCTCACTACAAAGGAAGCTAAAGCTTCTGACAACAACATATATTTCAAGTACCCAACCTCATTGTCAGTATCTCCAGAAGTGTTTAGGCCAGCAGAGTTCCATGTTTGTGAAGTTTTACCCTGTCCCTAAGGTTTGGAAACGTCTTTTCCACCTCAAAGGTTGTGAACTACTGAGCATTTTCCATTCTACGTATGTATTCACAGATTTTCTAACTCTTCTCCTCTAATTGTTTCTTACATGGGGCGTGGTTATTTCAGGCCATTGTTCTGAATGAGAGTGGGAATTTTTTTGTGTGTAGCACATATTTGCATACACATTGGATTCATTTTCCAATTTTCCATTCGAAATACTGAATCCCTGACACGAACCCATACCCTACTAGACTCTGACTACTAATTCTAATATGATGCAGAAAAGTAACACAAACAGAATTGAAATACAAGCAGTTCAGACGAGGCATGGTGTATAGTTGATCTTGCCTTTTGCATGATAAATGTTAGGTGTTATAAATCCAGTCTATTTTTAATTGAAATAGATCTCCATGTGTTTTTAAAGTTAACAAATATGTGAATTCCTGTCTCCCTTTGTCTGTAGCCTATTCAGCAATGTATTTTTATATGCACATATCAAATCCTACCTGGTGTCACACCTACATTCTTGTGAGGTGACTGACTTGGGAGATACAATTTGTGAGAAGACATCACTCCTCCTAAACGCTGTTGGAACTGAAAATTCAAATAATGGGTGAGCTTCCTAGTAGAACAACATTATACATAAATCCCTGTTAAGAAAATTGAATATTTTTGGATCTGTGATTGATGTATATTTCATGGTGAATTTCGATTTGCATATATGTTGCTACATTTTAATATCTGTGTGTGTGTGTGTATACACACACACACACCCACACACTCTCCAGATTTTTCAAAATATAAAATATATGTATCTTATTTACACTCCCTAAATTCATTTATGTTCAAGTATGTGGATTTATAATCAACTTTTCACAAGATTTTTCGCAGAAATATTTATCCACCTGAAATACATATTTGTTTCCTAGTACTGAAAACTAACTTCAGTGAATGGTACATACAAATCCTGTTGATAGCCACAGCCAAGGTTCTCCAGTAAGGACCATATGTACTTTTGAACAACCAAAGGCGGGCATGGTCCCTAAGCCACATGCTTGTTGTTTAAACAGAGAGGGGGAGATGTTGAGAGCCACAGCCAAAGGGGCCCCAGGAAACCTCCAACTGCCAGCAAACTTCCAGCTGCCGGCTGATGATTGGCTCACAGCGGCCCCAGCAACATCTAGCTCATTGGCTCCTCTGTGGTGATGCTCATTGCAGATGCTCATTGAGCTGTTTCCCCGCCCATTCAGACTGCCAGTGGATGATTGGCTCACAGAGGCCCCAGCAACATCTAGCTGATTGGCTCCTCTGTGGTGATGCTCAATGGGATGTTTCCTTGCCCTTCCAGACAACGGAGCTGCTCATTGGTGGACTTCTTTGGCTCCGCCCATGTGACCCAGCCAATCGGCCTCAAAAGGAGGAGGCTTGTGGTTGAGGGAGAGGCTTGTGGGAAGACTGTGGTGGCAGTTGGGCTCTGAGGGTTTTTCCTGAGAAGCTGTTTTGTTTGGTTTGTGTGGTTCTAAAAATAAAGTTCGTTTCTTTTGACAGTTGGCTCCTGAATTGTGCCCAGCCAGACTGATGATAATCATGTAAAATGTTGATTTTAAATCCACATACATGAACTTGAATGAATTTAGGGAGTGTATAATAAGACACATTTATTTCATATTTTGGAAAATCTGGAAAATCTCGTGAATATATATATATATATATATATATATATATATATATATATATATACACACATATATATACATATACACACACGCACAACAATAAAATGTAGCAATATATATGCCAATCAAAATTTATCATGAAATATATATCATCCACATATCTAAAAATATTCATTTTACTGAACATGGATTTATGTATGATGTTGTTTACTAGGAAGCTCACCCATAGTTTGAATTTTCAGTTCCATCAGTATTTAGGGGAAGTTATCTATTCTCATAATTTGTATATTACAAAGTCAGTGAGCTCACAAGAATGTACGTGTGTTACCAGGTAGGAGTCTATATATGCATAAAAATATACATGTTCTAAAGAGGCTACAGAGAAAAGGAGACAGGAATTTACATATGTGTTAACTTTGAAAACTCATGGAGAAATATTACAATGAAAAGTTGACTAGATTCATAACACATATCCTTGATAAAGAAGAAGGAAAATCCAAGTATACACCATGCCTCCTACAAAAGGCCTGAATTTCTATTCTATTAGGTTTCTTTTTCTCCATCATTTTAAGATAAGTAGTCAGAGTCTAGTAGGGTATGGGTTAGTGTCGGGAATTCAGTATTTCAAATGGAAAATAGGATAATGTATCCAATGTGTATGCAAATATGTGCTACACAATAATCTTCCCACTCTCACCTAGAACAATGCCTTGACATTACCTTTGCCCCAAGTGAGACACAATTAGAGGAGAAGAGTAAGAAAATCTGTGAATACATATCTGGAATGGAAAATTCTCAGGAGTTCTCAACCTGAGAGCAGGTAGAGGAGTTTCCAGAAGTAAGGAACTGGGTAAACACTCCACAACCATGGAGGTCTGCTGGAAAAAAGACTTCTGGAGAAACTGCCTCTGAGGTGTGGCACTTGAAATATATGTTGTTGTCAGTAGCTTTGTCTTCATTTGTAGTGAAACCATCAAAGCTGGGTCTGAATCTATGTGACCTGGAGAACATGGTTTCTTATTTTCCAATGAACCTGAGGCAGCAGTGCTATTTTTCTCTTTGTAGGTAAAGAGAGGCCACTGGGCCAAAGTGTCTAACTGTGTGGACGATGAAGCCATTTAGTCATCCTTCAATTTTCATGGTGTTTCTTGGTGCTGAACTGGGAGTTTGGTATTTGCTTCAAGAAATACAAGGAGTTCAACTGGGACACAGTGTTGGAGGGAGTTCTGTGACATGTGGTGGGTCAGAGTCTCCAGGAGAACGCACCAATCCGGCTTCTATCCCACATAGCTTGCCCCCTTGACCATAGCAACCTGATTCTGAACATTGCCCTGAAACCTCTTCATATAACAAGATGCCTTTGCATATAAGGGTCTGCTGGGTGCACCATGTCAGCTAAAAGCCATTTGGAAATCAATGGCAGATCCACATGGCACCACCATAAATATTTTATCACACACCTGCACACCACAGTTCTGGGCCAAATACTCCGCAGTCTCCATCTAACCGGCATCTCTGTTCTACACCACTTTCATTATACCCAATCAATCAAGGCACTGTCTGGTACACTAATGATGAGCAACAGAACATCAAAGGTTCTCCAGTGCCACCTCATCATGCGAATTTCAAAAATTTCATGGTATTTATCTAGCCATTTTACAAGGATGAAGTTGGAGGCATTATTTGTTTCAATTCTTTCAGGAATTATTCAATGTTGAGGAAGCTCATTTCAAGGAATGTTCCGGAGAACTCTCACAGGCAAGGCTTTCCAAAGAGTGGCCAAATAGTCACATGAAGCCAGGCCAATTGAGGTCTACAATGTGAGGTCCATGTGTGTTTTGACTCTCAACTATGTCTGGCAAGTATTTCAAAATAACATCATATGATATTCTGTCTGAGATTCCCAGTGCTCTGTGGAAAGCCACACCGGGCCTAGATCTCAGTTTCAACGGGCGACTCTCATGGGTGGCCGCCTAAAATCCCAACACAAATCATGGCAATACTTCTCTGAGGTAAGTTCCAGAACTCAGTCTCTAAGGGGAATCACACCAGAGTTCAAGCCCTGGTGGACCCAGTCATCTCTTCCGACTGCCACATAAATGACCACAAGGAAAACCAAAAAACTCCCAAATGGCCCTCATCTTCTTCCATATAGACGCTCATCATAACCTCTGGCTTGACGTTTCCTTGAGGGGCACAGCCCAAGACAGTGTCCAAAATAATCTCCCTTTCCTCTCATTTGCCTAAAGTCAAGGTAGCCTGGAGACCCATTCTGTGAATCAGGAGTGATCAAATAACCCTGACTTTAGTACTGCTCTGCTTCTCTAATTTGAGGCCTACTGTCTGTGGAGTATAGATTCTTGATGTGAATTGGAGTAATGAAAAAACCCAATAACCCATTGGCTACCCTCTGCAGGGTTTTGAAGAACTCATTTGACCCAATAAATCATTATTCTCATTTTATGGAGGTCAGGAACCATACAGAGGAAGGTGAGAGACTTCATCCTCAATGAATGCTTTTTGGGCCATTTTGGTTTTTGATGTGCCTTCTGGAATGTTACATATGTTTTTTTTTTTTTTTTGGTTTTAGTGCCTTCTGGAATGTTACATAATTTTTTTCTTTAGACATTATTGAAAGAATTCCTATCTTCATCCCAGTGCAGGTGAAATCAAAGATAATTCCAATCTACAGCTTCTGCAATAGCCATCCCTGTACTGCTTGCAGAACTTGCCTGGACACATGTGAACTCACCTAAATGCATTGTGAACTATCTGTTGGTGCAGCGACTTGTCGTAGTGTTGGGGTATATTTGCTGATGATGTCATCGGTGGTACAATTTTTCCAAAAGGAACCGTCAATTGGCTTGGTGTATCTTCCTCCCTTCTGCGTGTCATGATCGTCCAGCTAAAATTTGGGGGGGCCAACAGAGGTGAGGCAAAGAACCTCACCCACCCCCGCTGGTACAAAGACCTCTCCACAGGTGTGGCTCTATACTGGACAGGTAGTCAGTGACGGGTAAGATCCAATTGCAATGGTACCAACTTAACGGGTAAAGACCATATGTACTATTGGACAACCTAAGGCAGGCACGGTCCCTAAGCCACATGCGTGTTGTTTAAACAGAGAGGGGAAGATGTTGAGAGCCACAGCCGAAGGGGCCCCAGCAAAATTCCTGCTGCCAGCAAACTTCCAGCTGCCGGCTGATGATTGGCTCACAGCGGCCCCAGCAACAACTAGCTGATTGGCTCCTCTGCGGTGATGCTCAATGGGCTGTTTCCCTGCCCTTTCAGACCACAAAACTGCTCATTGGGGGACTTTTTTTGACTTTGCCCACATGACCCAGCCAATCGGCCTCAAGAGCAGGAGGATTGTGGGAGGCGGAGAGAGGCTCATGTGGGAGGGAGAGGTTTTGGGAAGCCAGTGGTGGCAGTTGGGGCTCTGAAGGTTTTTCCTGAGAGGCTGTTTTGTTTGGCGTGTGTGGTTCTAAAAATAAAGTTCGTTTCTTTTGGCAAGTGGCTCCTGATTGTGCCCAGCAAGACTGCGGCATTATCCTAATATTTCTACAATAACTGACCCAGTTTAACATCAATGCAAGTAGATTCCTGTGGGAGAGGACATGATGTGTATTTTGACGTTCATTTTTATGTAACAGTGGTACATTACTATTTCTTCAGTTTATGCACATCAGAGGATATATATTTGATCCACAAGTTCACAAATATATAGGCATTTGTTTCAATTTCAATCACTTTCTGCTTCAAAACACATGTATTCCTCCAGGTTTCTTGACTGGTCTTTTCATGAGACTTCTTTCCAAACACATTATTTCCGATTTCCATAATCACTTTTGAAGCAAAACTCACACATTCTTCATGAAAAACCATAATGCTGAAATAACCATTAGATATATTACTGGTTGGAATGAAGGATTGTATATCAATGTAAGATTTTCTGTATATTTTCAGATATCAATTCAATCCATTATTTAAAGTTAGAACCAGTTATAATATTTATTTACAGTATGGTCTATTCATGCATTATTTCTATAATTATAGACACAGTGTACACCATTTTTACCTCCAAAAATAATTGATACGTCTTCAAAATATTGCTCCCAGAAATGGTGGAAGAAATACTCATGTCACCTGATCTACATATACATTTTACCACAGTAGTATTCTGCACACAGAAAGAAGAGGTCAAACTTATGTTTGTACCAAAGCCTAAATGAAAAGTGAGCATGGATTACGGAAAACATCCATGTCCATGTTGCCTAATGCTCTCAAAAGTTCATCCTATTGGTGACTACATGTTTGTCTCTTCCTAAGATTATATATTCAAACTCAAGCCTGTTGAAAATGTATAATTCTATCACTCACTTTATACTTTGCCTGATATCCTAATGTCAATTGATATCTGCATTCCTACTTTTTTCCCCAGTTCATCCTTTTGACAGACTCTCCACATGTGCTGACAATTACATTCACTCTATCCGAAACCCTACAGCTAAAGATCTTTTTATCCAAATCCTATACTCACTCTTCTTTCAAAACCTACCAACTATCTTACTAATCCTACAAATTATCCCTTTTTGACTGGATGTTCTCTTCAACATTCAATAAACCAAGGTACAAGTAATTATGCCATTGTATATCGATTTATCTGAGACATCTGTGCAGAATATAATTCAAAGCTAAGAATCCCAGCTAAGGGTCCAATGCAATTCTGGGCTTCAAATATTACCTAGATGTCTGTTTTCATACTTATAATTCACTTATATTCTTATAAATATCGCACGTTCCCAATACCATAATTCATCCCGCAGAATGATTCCTAACCCAAATGGAACATGTTATTAACCCTGACTATACACTGTTCTCTCAATCTAACTTTACTGAAGAGCAGGGACAGAGTTGGTCTTTCAATACAGAAATTAGGGGATCTTCCACTTGCTGAGAACCTCCAAGGTCATTAAAGAAATGATCCCAGGATTAAATGTAGGCAGCTATGAATGACGTCAGAGAGCAAAAGTCATCTTCCATGACAAACAACCTGGTTAGCATGAAGGGATGTGTCTGAATCAACATTTCTTTTCTTAATGTATAGAAGATGGACCAAACCAGGCCTATCTGGAGAGCTTTTTTTGGGTGCCTATGGTTGATATACCATGCAAAATTGTGAAAGTTTCACTGGAAGTAGGGGCAGCCTCCAACTCATTGGACTCTTGGAAGCAACTGTTAGGACAAATTGGTTGCCAAGGCAGTAACCTGATTCAGTTCCTGAAGGAAGTGACCTACGTCACTTCCTTGGTGAAGGAATTCTCTGAACTTGGGATCCATGAAGACAGGCACCCAGAGCCAGTCCCAGTCCCAGTCCCAGTGGGCTCACTTGTTCGGTTTTACCAAGGACAGGGTCAGTCTTTCTTGGTACCTACCTATGTGAGGATAGCCAAAGGCCAGGAGAGCTCTGAAGAGGGACCTTTTCTGAGAAAGCAGGTAGTGGCTCACCGCTGGCTCCTGACCACTTCACAGAGTTGGCCAAGGAGACCAGATCTGAGTCAGGACAGGACATTTCGGGAGAACATTGTATGGCCCACCAGTCAGAGGACACTCTGGATACTCACAGACCTACTTGGGGGAAGGAGGTGCCTTTGTGGGAGTGGTTGTGGTTTTGTGGTTTTGTCACATGTTCTGAGAATAGGTAGAAAATGCGGTTTGTTTGGTTTGGATTGCACTGTTTCTAGTAAGTCGTTTGACATGTGAGTGTTTCTATGTCTGTGTATCCCACTGTGTCTGTGGTTGTAGACATTAGAAAAGAGAATGAATTAATGGATGTGTCCTGTCTAGTAGAAAGCTTCCTGGCATTCATCCTGCCCAATTGATGAATGGACCGTGGCTTGCCTTCTGGATGGGCAAAACCTACTATCTTCCTAAGATCCTGTTTTCTTCCTGAATTCTGGCCACTCTCCAGAATAGGCTCATGGTTTTGTGTCCAAGATATATACAACCTCCAAGCTCTGTGACATGACCATGTACTTGATAGCTAAAGTGAATGGGGAGCATCTCAGAAAACTCAGATATCAGTGTGACCAGAAAAGTCTCAGTGGAGAAACCCTGCTTTGGGTCTTTTGCTTACCTGTTTTTCTGTTGCCCTAAATGTCAGGAAGGTCTTTGCCTCTGGCCACCCCTTTGGGAAGCCTGAAGAAAACAGTTTTCAAATGAAAATGAATGGGCATCACCTGTTGCTCTTTGCTTAATTGCTTTGTAAAAGGATGTGTCTGAATCAGCCTCTTGGTTCTGTGTGAGGTTGTGGCTTAGATTCTCAGCACCTGATGCATCTAAAGATAGATTCCATGTGTGCATTCAAAACAGAAATGGCAAATGAGTCTCTTGCCTTCCTCTATTAGATTCCTGACCTTCATCAAGTAAGAATCAGGATCCTTTAGTTCAAATGAGTTCTTTGAACCCCTGCAGAAGTGCTTGGGTTTTCTGATGACTAGAAATCACATAAAGAATCTATACCTGACAGTCAGTAGGCCTCAAATTGGAAAAGCAGAACAGTATTAACTACATCCCTATTTGATCAGTTCTGGTTCACAGGAAGGGTGTGTAGGCCACCCTGACTTTCGGCAAATTAGGGGCAAAGGAGCTTATTTTGGACGGTGTCTTGGTCTGCGCCCCTCATGGAAACCTCCAGCGAGAGGTTATGATGAGTGTCTATATGGAAAAACATGAGGGCCATGTGGGAGTGTTTTGGTTTCAATTGTGGTCATTTGTGTGGCAGTTGGAAAAGATGACTGTGTCCACCTGGGTTTCAACTCTTGTGGGATTCCCCTTGGAGACTGAGTTCTGGAACTGACCTTAGAGAAGTATTGCCATGAATTGTGTTGGGATTTTCGGAGGCCACACATGAGAGTCACCCTTGGAAACTGAGATCTAGGCCCAGGGTGGCTTTCCACAGAGCACTGGGAATCTCAGCGAGGATATCACTTGATTATATTCTGAAAGACTTGGAAGCAATAGTTGAGAGTCAAAACACACATGGACCTCACATTGTAGACCTCAATGTGTCTGGCTTTATGTGACATTGGGCCACTCTTTCGGAAGACTTGCCTTTGAGAGTTCTCTAGAGCTTCCATTGAAATGAGCTTCCTCAACATTTAATGGTTCCTGAATGAATTGAAACCCACAGTACCTCCAACTTCATCCTTGAAAAATGGCTAGAAAATACCATGAAATTTTTGAAATTTCCATGACCAGCTGGCACTGGAAATCCATTTGATGTCCTGGTGCTTATCATGAGTATACAAGACAGTGTCTGGTTTGACTGAGTTTCATGATAATGGTGTAGAAAAGAGATGCCAGTAAGTTGGAGCCTGCTGAGTAGTGGGCCAAGAGCAGTAGAGTGTAGGTGTGTGAAAAAACATCTGTGGTGCGGCCACGTGGATCTGCCATTGGCTTAGAAATGGTTTGTGACTGACATGTGCAGCTAGCAGACATTTGGATGTAAAGGCATCTTGTTGAATGGAGAGGTTTCAGGGCAATGTTCAGAATCATATTGCTATGGTCAAGGGGGCAACTATGTGTGATAGAAGCCTGCTTGGTACATTCTCCTGCCGATCCTGACCACAACACGTGACAGAACTCCCTGCAGCACTGTATCGCAGTTAAACTCCTTTATTTCGTAAAGTAAATACCAAACTTTCAGTGCAGCATCAAATAACATGACGAAATGTGAAGGATGATCAAATGGCTTCACAGTCCACACGGGGAGACACTTAGCCCCCAGTAGCCCCAGTTTGCCTACAAAGAGAGAATTCAGCACTGCTGCCTCGTGTTTATAGGAAAATAAAAAACCATGTTCTTCAGGTCACATAGATGCAGACTCAGCTTTGATGGTCTTACTACAAAGGAAGCTAAAGCTCCTGACAACAACATATATTTCAAGTGCCCAACCTCAGAGGCATTTTCTCAAGAAGTCTTAAGGCCGACACAGCTCCATGTTTGTGGTATTTACCCTGTCCCTTACTTTTGGAAACTCCTCTACCACCTTCAAGGTTGTGAACTCCTGAGCATTTTCCATTCCAGATATTTATTATGAACTCAAACAACAACAAGTGCTGGTGAGGATGTGGAGAAAAGGGTAAACTTGTACATTGCTGGTGGGACTGCAAATTGGTGCAGCCAAATTGGAAAGCAGTATGGAGATTTCTTGTAGAACTGGGAATGGAACCACCATTTGACACAGGTATTCCCCTTCTCAGTCTATTCCCTAAAGACCTAAAAAAAATGCTACAGGGACACTGCTACATTGATGTTCATAGCAGCACAATTTACAATAGCAAGACTGTGGAACCAAACTAGATGCACTTCCATAGATGAATGGATAAAAAATGTGGCATTTATACACAATGGAATATTACTCTGCATTAAAAAATGACAAAATGATATAACTTGCAGAGAAATGGATGGCATTAGAGCAGATTATGCTAAGTGAAGCTAGCCAATCCGTAAAACCAAATGCCAAATGTCTTTATTGATATAAAGAGAGTAACTAAGAACAGAGTAGGGACGAATAGCATGAGAAGAAAATTAACATTAAACAGGGATGAGAGGAGGAAGGGAAAGGGAGAGAGAAGGGAAATTGCATGGAAATAAAAGGAGACCCTCAGGGTTATATAAATTACATACAAGAGGAGGTGAGGGAAAGGAAAAAATTATACAAGGGGGAGAAATGAATTACAGTAAAGAGGTAGAGAGAGAAGAGGGGAGGGGAGGTAAGGGGAGGGGGATAGTAGAGGTTAGGAAAGGCAGCAGAATACGACAGACACTAGTATGGCAATATGTAAATCAATGGATGTGTAACTGATGTGATTCTGCAATCTGTTTACGGGGTAAAAATGGGAGTTCATTACCTACTTGAAACACAGTGTGGAATATGATATATCAAGAACTATGTAATGTTTTGAACAAGCATAAATAAAAATTAAAAAAAAAGAAAACTAACTTTGGTGAATGGTGCAAAGAAATTCTAATATTTCTACAGTAACTGACACAGTTTAACATCAATGCGAGTAGATTCCTGTGGGACATGATGTGTATTTTGATGTTCATTTTTATTCAACACTGGTACATTACTATTTCTTCAGTTTATTCACATCATATTATAATATTTCATCCACAAGTAAGCAAATTTATCGTCATTTTTTTCAATTTCAATCACTTCCTTCTTCAGAACTCATGAATTCCTCGGTGTTCCTTGACTGGCCTTTTCATGAGACTTCTTTCCAAACACATTATTTTCGATTTCCATAATCACTTTTGAAGCAAAACTCACACAAACTTCATGATAAACCGTAACCTAATATTAACATTAGGTGTATAACTGGTTGTCATGAATGATTGCATATCAATATAAGATTTCTTATATATTTTCAGATATCAATTCAATCCATTACTTAAAGTGGAACAAGTTATATTATTTATTGAAATTAAGGTCTATTCATGCATTATCTGTATATTCATAGAAACAGGGTACACCTCTTTTTACCCCCAATGCTAATTTATACGTCTTCAAAATACTGCTCCTAGAAATGGTGGAAGAAATAATCATGTCATCTGATCTACATACACATTTTATCACAGTAATATTCTGGAAACAAAATGCAAAGGTCCCACTTAGGATTGTACCAAAGTCTAAATGGAAAGTGAACATGGATTACTAACAACATCCATGTCCATGTTGCCTAATGCTCTCAAATGTCAATCCTATTGGTGACCTACATATTTGTTTCTTCCTAAGATTAGATATTCAATCTCAACCCTGTTGAAAATGTCTTATCCTATCACTCACTTTATACTTTGCCTGATTTCCTAATGTCTCTATTGATATCTGCTTTTCTACAAATTTTCCCCATTTCATCATTGTGTCTGATTTCTTCATATGTGCTGACATTTATATTCACTCACTGCCCGAAAAAATATTGCTAAAGAACTTTTGTTACATATCCTATACTAACTCTACTTGCTAAACATAACGACTATCTTCTTAATCCTACCGACAATCCCTTTTGACTGGATGTTCTCTTCAGCATTCAATCATCCAAGGTTCAGGTTCCTCTGCCATTGTATATCCATTTATTTGAGAGATATGTGCACAATTCAAAGCTAAATATCCCAATCAACTGCCCAAAGCCCTTCTGGGATTCAAATCTTACTTTAATTTCTGTTTTCATACATATATTTAACCTCGATATTCTTATAAATATCACAGGTTCCCAATACCATTATTCATCCAGCAGAATGATTCCTAACCCAAATCGAACATGAAATTAACCCTAACCATACACTGTTCACTCAATCTAACTTTACAGAAGAGCAGAGACAGATTGTTCTTACAATACAGGAATGTAGGGGATGCTCCACCTGTTAAGAACCTCAAAGGTCCATGCAGAAATGATCCCTGGAGAAGATGTAGGCAGCAATGAAGGACCTGAGAGACAAAAAGTCATTTTCCATGGCAAACAACCTGGTCAGGATGAAGGGTTGTGTCTGAATCAGCCTCTCTCTTCTTAATGTAGAGAAGATGGACCTAACCAGGCTTGTGTGGAGAGCTGTTCCCGGGTGCCTAAGGTTGATATACCATTCTAAGTTGTGAAAGTGTCAAAGGAAGTAGGGGCAGCCTCCATCTCATGGGACCCTTGGAAGCAACTGTTAGGACAAAGTGTTTGCCAAGGCAGTGACCTCATTCAGTTCTTGAAGGAAGTGACCTACCTCACTTCCTTGTTGATGGAACTTTCTGAACTTGGGACCGAGGAAACCAAGCACCAGAGCCAGTCCCAGTCCCAGTCCAAGTGGTCTCATTTGTTTGGAATCACCAAGGACAGAGTCAGTCTTCTTGGTACTGACTGATGTGAGGATGGCCAAATGCCAGGAAAGACATGAACACGGGCCTTTCCTGACTAAGTATGTAGTGGCTCACCCCTGGCTCCTGACTGCTTCACAGAGTTGGACAAGGAGACCAGATCTGAGACAGGACAGAACATTAACGGGGAACATAGTATGGCAAACCTGTCAGAGGACACTCCGGATAATCACAGCCCTACTTTGGGGAAGGAGGTGTCTTTTTGAGTGTGGGTGTGTGGTTTTGTCTCTTTTCTGAGAATAGGTAGAAAAGGAGGGTTCTTTGGTTTGGAGTGAACTGTTTCTAGTAAGTCGTTTTACATGGTGAGTGTTTCTATTTCTGTGTATCCCACTGTGTCCGTGGTTGTATACATTATAAAAGAGAATGCATCAATGCATGTGTCCTCTTTAGTAGAAAGCTTCCCAGTATTCATCCTGCCCATTTAATGAATGGAGCGTGGTTTCCATATCGATAGGCAACACCTACTACCTTTTTAAGTCCCTGTTTTCTTTCTGAATTCTGACAACTCTTCAGAATAGGCTCTTGGGTTTGTGTCCAAGATATGTACCACCTCCAATCTCTGTCACATGGCCATGTACTGGATATCTGAAGGGAATGGCCAACATCTCAGAAAACTCAGATATCAGTGTGACCAGAAAAGTCTCAGTGGAGAAACCCTGCTTTGGCTCTTTTGCTAACCTATTGTTCTGTTGCCCTGAATCTCAGGATGTCTTTGCCTCTGGCCACCCCTTTGGGAAGCCTGAGGAAAACATTTTTTCAAAAGGAAATGAAGGGCATCACCTGTGACTCTTTGCTTAATTGCTTTGAAAAAAGATGTGTCTGAATCAGCCTCTTGGCCCTGTGTGAGGCAGTGGCTTAGATTCTTAGCACCTGATGGATCAAAAGAAAGATCCCATGTGTCCATCCAAAACCAAAATGGCAAATATTCACTCATTGTGAATGAATTCTTTTACCTTCCTCTGTTAGGATCCTGAATTCCATCAAGGGAGAATAGGAATCCTTTGGGCCAAATGAGTTCTTCAAATCTCTGCAGAGGGGCTTGTGTTTTCTCATGACTCAAATTCACATAAAGAATCTAAACCACAGAGTCAGAAGGCCTCAAATTGAAAAAGCCGAGCAGTATTAATGGCAGGCCTATTTGATCACTCCTGGTTTACAGGAAGTGTGTCCAGGCCACCTTGATGTTAGACAAATGAGGGGAACAGGACCTTAATTTGGACACTGACTTGGGCTGTGGACCTCATTGAAAACTCCAGCCAGACGTTATAAGGAGTGTCTATATGGAAGAAGATGAGGACCATGTGGGAGTGTTTTGGTTTTAATTGTGGTCATTTGTGTGGCGGTTGGAAGAGATGACTGTTCCACTGGGCTTGAACTCTGGTGTGATTCCCCTTAGAGACTGAGTTCTTTAACTGACCTCAGAGAAGTATTGCCATGAATTGTGTTGGGATTTTAGGAGGCCACACATGAGAGTCGCCCTTGGAACCTGAGATCTAGGCCCAGGTTGGATTTCCACAGAACACTGGGAATTTCAGCCCGGATATTACATACAATTTTTCTTAAAGACTTGGCAGCCATATTTGAGTTTAAAACACACATGGACTTCACATTGTAGATCTCAATGGGCCTGGCTTCATGTGACATTTTGGCCACCCTTAGGGAAACCATGCCTGTGAGAGTGCTCCAGTGCTTTCATTGAAATTAGCTTCTTCACCATTTAATGGTTCCTGAATTAATTGAAGCCCTCAGAGCCGCAAACTTCATCCGTGAAAAATGGCTAGAAAATTACCATGAAATTTTTGATATTTTCATGTTCAGCTGGCACTGAAAAAACTTTGGATGTCCTGTTTCTGATCCTGAGTATACCAGACACTGCCTTGATTGACTTTGTTTCATGAAAATGGTGTAGAACAGATATGCCAGTAAGTTGGAGCCTGGTGAGTAGTTGGCCTAGAGCAGTGGTATGCAATTGTCTGATAAAACATCTGTGTTGTGGCCATGTGGATCAGCCATTGGCTTCCAAATGGCTTGTGACTGACATGGTGCAGCCAGCAGACCCATATATGTAAAGGCATCTTGTTATATGGAGAGGATTCACTGCAATGTTCAGAATCATATTGCTATTCTCAAGGGGGCAATCTACGTGGGATAGAACCTTGGTTGGTGCATTCTCCTGAAGACCCTGACTCACCATACCTTAAAGAACTCCCTCCACCCCCTCTGTCCCATTTTAACTCCTTGTATTTCTTGAAGTAAATACCAAACTCCCAGTGGAGCAGCGAGAAACACCACGAAAAGTGGAGGATGACCAATTGGCTTCACAGTCCACACTGAAAGAAACTTAGACCCCAGTGTCCATAGTTTACCTACAAAGAGAGAATTCAGCACCGCTGCCTCATGTTCATTGGATAATAAGAAACCATGTCCTCCAAGTAACATAGATGCAGACCCAGCTTTGATGGTCTCTCTACAAAGGAACTAAATCTCCTCAGAACATCAAATATTTCAAGTGCCCACCCTTAGAGGCAGTTTCTCAAAAAGCATTTAGGCCAGCAGAGCTGCATGTTTGTGGAATGTTTACCCTGTCCCTTACTTTTAGAATCTTCTCTACCACCTCCAAAGTTGTAAACTCCTGAGTATTCTCCATTCCAGATATATATTCACAGATTTTCTAAATCTTATCCTCTAATTGTGTCTTACTTGAGGAGAATGTAATGTCAAGGCATTGTTCTGGATGAAAGTGGGAAGAATTTTGTGTAGCACATATTTGCATACACATTGGATTCAATTTCCTATTTTCCATTAGAAA
This sequence comes from Callospermophilus lateralis, assembly GCF_048772815.1. NCBI lineage: Eukaryota > Metazoa > Chordata > Mammalia > Rodentia > Sciuridae > Callospermophilus > Callospermophilus lateralis. Next base: position 275,402 of record NW_027516305.1, read on the forward strand.
TGCTGAATCCCTGAAACTAACATATACCCTATTAGACTCTGACTACTAATCCTAATATGATGGAGAAAAATAACACAAACAGAATAGAAATACAAGCAGTTTAGAGGAGGTATGTTTTATAGTTGGAGTTGCCTTTTGCATGGTATAGTGTAGCAGTTATAAATCTAGTCAATTATTTGTTGAAATAGTTCTCCATGCGTTTTTTAAGTTAACAAATAAGTGAATTCCTGTCCCCCTTTCTCTGTAGCCTATTCAGCACACGTATTTTTATATCCACATATAGAATCCTACCTGGTACCACACGTACATTCTTGTGAGGTGGCTGACGTGGCAGATACAAATTGGAAGAAGAGATCACTCCTCCTAAACGCTGCTTGAACTGATAATTCAAATGTGAGTGAGCTTCCTAGTTGAACAACATTATACATATATCCATGTTCAGTAAAATGAATATATTTGGATCTGTGAATGATATACATTTCATGGTGAATTTCGTTTGGCATATATATTGCAATTTTTAATGTCTCTCTCTCTCTCTCTATATATATATATATACACTCTCAAGATTTTTCAAAACATGAAATATGTGTCTTATTACACACTTCCTAAATTCATTCATATTTATGTTGTGGATTTATAATCACCTTTTCACAAGATTATTCTCAGAAATATTCATCCACCTGAAATACTTATTTGTTTCTTAGTACTGTTTCCACCCCAGATATGCATTCACGGATTTTCAAACTCTTCTACTCTAATTGTGTCTTACTTGGGGTGAAGGTAATGTAAAGGCATTGTTCTGGATGAGAGTGGGAAGATAATTGTGTAGCATATATTTTATACACATTGGATTCATTTTCCTATATTCCATTGAATATACTGAATCCCTGACAATAACCCATACCCTACTATACTCTGTCTACTAATTCAAACATGATGGAGAAAAACAACCCAAACATAATAGAAATACAAGCAGTTTAGAGGAGGCATGGGGTATAGTTGGACTTGCCATTTGCATGATAAATGGTAGGTGTTATAAATCTAGTCAATTTTTAATTGAAACAGTTCTCCGTGTGTTGTTAAAGTTAACAAATATGTAAATTCCTCTCCCTTTCTCTGTAGCCTATTCAGCACATTTATTTTTATATGCTTATATAGAATTCTACCTGGTATCACACGTTCATTTTTGTGAGGTGACTGACTTGGCAGATACAACTTGTGAGAAGAGATCACTCCTCTAAACGCTGTTGGAACTGAAAATTCAAACTATGGGTGAGCTTTCTAGTAGAACAACATTATACATAAATCCTTGTTCAGTAAAATAAATATTTTTGCATCTGTGGATGCTATATATTTTATGATGAACTTCGATTGGCATATATATAACTACATTTAAATGTCTGTGTGTGTGTGTATTGTGTGTGTGTGTGTGTGTGTGTGTGTATACATATATATAGACACACATATATGAATATACACATATATATAATTATGAATATATATATATATATATATATATATATACACTGTCCTGATTTTTAAAATATGAAATACATGTTTCTTAAATACACTCCCTAAGTTCATCCATGTTCAAAAATGTGGATTTATAATAAACTTTTCACAAAATTATTCTCAGAAATATTCATCCACCTGAAATACACATTTGTTTCATAGTTCTGAAAACTAACTTCAGTAAATGGTGCTTACAAATCCTAATATTTGTACAGTAACTGACCCAGATTAACATCAATCAAGTAGATTCGTATGGGACATGATGTGTATTCGGACGTTTATTTTCATTCAACACTGGTACATTACTATTTCTTCAGTTTTTACAAATCATAGGAAATATATACTTCATCCACAAGTTCACAAATTTATACGCATTTGTTTCACAATCACTTCCTGCTTCATGAAACATGTATTCCTCCAGGTTTCTTGACTGGTCTTTTCATGAGACTTCTTTCCAAACACATTATTTTCGATTTCCATAATCACTTTTGAAGCAAAACTCACACACCCTTCATGATAAACCATAACCTTAATGTGGCCATTAGATATATAACTGGTTGGAATGAATGTTTGTATGTCAATATAAGATTTCCTGTATTTTTTCAGATATAATTTCAATCCATTATTTAAAGTCAGAACCAGATATATTATTTATTCACAGTATGGTCTATTCATGCAGTATCTCTATATGCACAGACAAAGGGTACACCTCTTTTTACCCCCATTACTAATTTATACGTCTTGAAAATGTTGCTGCCAGAAATGGTGGAAGAAAGAATCATGTCACCTGATCTACATGTACGTTTTATCACAGTAATATTCTGGACAAAAAAAGCAAAGGTCACACTTAAGATTGTAGCAAAGACTAAATGAAAAGTGAGCATGGATTACTAAACATCCATGTCCAGGTTGCCTAATGCTGTCAAATGTCAATCCTATTGGTCACTACATATTTGTTTCTTTCTTAGATTATATATTCAAACTCAACCCTGTTGAAAATATCTAATCCTATCACTCACTTTACACTTTGCCTGATTTCGTAATGTCTCTATTGATATCAGCTTTCCTAACTATTTTCCCCAGTTCATCATTGTGACAGTCTCTTCACTTGTGCTGACATTAACATTCACTGTCTACCGGAAACCCTATTGCTCAACAACATTTGGTCCAAATCCTATACTCACTCTTCTTTCTAAACCTACTGAGAATCTTCCGAATCCTACCGACTATCCCTTTTGACTGGAAGTTCTCTTCTACATTTAATCATCCATGGTACAAGGACCTAAGCCATTGTATATCGATTTACCTGACACATCAGTGCAGAACATAATTCAAAGCTACGTATCCCAATCAAGGGCCCAATGCCCTTTTGGGCTTCATATCTTAGCTAGATTTCTGTTTTCATACTTATATTTCACCTATATATTCTTGTAAATATCGCAGTTTCCCAATACCATTATTCATCGCGCAGAAAGATTCCTAATCCAAATCGACATGTTAGTTAACCTAACCATACACTGTTCAGTCAATTTAACTTTACAGAAGAGCAGGGATAGAGTTGGTCTTACAATACAGGAATATAGGGGATCTTCCACATGCTGAGAAACTCAAAGGTCCATGCAGAAATGATTCCTGGAGAAGTTGTAAGCAGCTATGGAGGACCTAAGAGACCAAAAGTCATCCTCCATGGCAAACAACCTGGTCAGGATGAAGGGTTGTGTCTGAATCAGCTTCTCTCTTCTTAATGTAGAGAAGATGGACCAAACCAGGCCTGTGTGGAGAGCTGTTCCCAGGTGCCAATGGTTGATATACCAATCTAACTTGTGAAAGTGTCACAGGAAGTAGGGGCAGCCTCCATCTCATGGGACCCTTGAAAGCAATTGTTAGGACAAAGTGGTTGCCACGGCAGTAACCTCATTCAGTTCCTGAATGAAGTGACCTACCTCTCTTTCTTGATGACGGATCTCTCTGAACTTGGGATCCAGGAAGCCAGGCACCCAGAGTCAGTCCCAGTTTCTTTCCCAGTGGGCTCAGTTGTTTGGAATAACCAAGGACAGAGTAAGTCTTCCTTGGTACCTACTGATGTGAGGATTGCCAAATGCCAGGAGAGTTCTGAAAAGGGGAATTTCCTTAGAAAGCAGGTAGTGGCTCACCACTGGCTCCTGAAAACTTCACAGTGTTGGCCAAGGAGACCAGATCTGAGAAGGACAGGCCATTTCAAGGAAGCATAGTATGGCCCATCAGTCAGAGTACATTCCAATTAGTCACAGACCTACTTGAATAAAGGAGGTGTAGTTGTGGGTGTGGTTGTGATTTTGTGGTTTAGTCTCATGTTCTGAGAATAGGTAAGAAAAGCGGTTTGTTTGTTTTGGAGTGGACTGTTTATAGTAAGTCATTTGACAAGGCGATTGTTGGTATGCCTGTGTATCCCACTGTGTCCGTGGTTGTAGACATTATAAAAGATAATGCATCAATGGATGTGTCCTGTCTAGTAGAAAGTTTGCCAACATTCATCCTGTCCAATTTATGAGTGGACTGCAGGTTGCTTTAGGGACGGGCAACACCCACTATCTTCTGAAGTTCCTGTTTTCTTCCTGAATTCTGGCCACTCTCCAGAGTAGGCTCATGGTTTTCTGTCCAAGATATGTACCACCTCCAAGCTCTGTGACATGTCCATGTACTGGATAGCTGAATGGAATAGCAAGCATCTCAGAAAACTCAGATAACAGTGTGACAAAGAAAGTCTCAGTAGAGAAACCCTGCTTTGGGCCTTTTGCTTACCTATTTTTCTGTTGCTCTGAGTGTCAGGAAGGTCTTTGCCTCAGTCCACCAATTTGTGAAGCCTTAAGAAAACAGTTTTCAAATGGAAATGAATGGTCATCACCTGTGTATCTTTGCTTAATTGCTTTGGAAAGGGATGTGTCTGAATCAGCCACTTGGCCCTGTGTGAGGCAGTGGCTTAGATTCTCAGCACCTGTTGGAACTAAAGAAAGATTCCATGTGTGCTTTCAAAACCAAAATGGCAAAAAGATCAGTCACTGTGTATGGAGTATCTTGCCTTACTCTGATAGGTTTCTGATCTCCATCAAGTGAGAATATGGATCCTTTGAGTCAAATGAGTTCTTCAAAGCCCTGGAGAGGCTAGCCCATATGAGCTTGGGTTTTTTCATTATTCCAAATCACATAAAGAATCTATACCTGACAGTCAGTAGGCCTCAAATTGGAGAAGCAGAGCAGTATTAAGGCCAGGCTTATTTTATCACTCCTGGTTCACAGGAATGGTGTCCAGGCCTAGCTGACTTTAAGCAAATAAGGGACAAGGGAGCTTGTTTTGGATACCGTCTTGTGCTGCACCCCTCATGGAAACCTCCAGCCAGAGGTTATAATGAGTGTCTATATGGAAGAAGGTGAGGACCATGTGGGAGTGTTTTGGTTTTAATTGTGTTCATTTGTGTAGCAGTTGGAAGAAATGACTGGATCCACCAGGGCTGGAACTTTGGTATGATTCCCCTTAGAGACTGAGTTCTGAAACTGACCTCAGAGAAGTATTGTCATGAATTGTATTGCGATTTTAGAATGCCACGCATGAGAGTCGCCCTTGGAAACTGAAATCTAGGCCAAGGGTGGCTTTCGACTGATCACTGGGAATCTCAGCCAGGATATCACATGATTTTATTCTGAAAGACTTGACAGGCATAGTTGAGAGTCAAAACACACATGGACATCACATTGTAGACCTCAATGGGCTGGGCTTCATGTGACCGTTTGGCTACTCTTTGGGAAGCCTTGCCTTTGAGAGTTCTCCAGAGCATTCATTGAAATGAGGTTCCTCAACATTACATGGTTCCTGAATGAATTGAAACCCACAGTTTCTCCAACTTCATCCTTGAAAAGTGGCTAGATAAACACCCTGAAATTTTTAAAACTCCCATGACCAGGTGGCACTGGAGAACCTTTGGATCTCCTGTTGCTGATCATGAGTGTACCAGACAGTGCCTTGATTGACTGGGTTTCATGAAAATGGTGAAGAACAGAGATGCCAGTAATTTGCACTGCTGAATAGTGGGCCCAGAGCAGTGGTGTGCAGGTGTGTGATAAAATATCTGAGGTGGGACCGTGTGGATTTCCAATTTACTTCCAAATGCCTTTTGGCTGCCATGGTGCATCCAGCAGAACCTTACATGTTAAGGCGTCTTATTATATGGAGAGGTTTCAAGGCAATGTTCAGAATCAGGTGGGTATGGTCAAGGAAAAAGCTATGTGAAATAGAAGCCTGGTTGGTGCATTCTCCTGCAGTTTCTGACCCACCACACGTGACAGAACTCCCTCCAGCACTGTGTCGCAGTTGAACTCCTTGTATTTCGTGAAGCAAATACCAAACTCCCAGTGCAGCACCAAGAAACACCACAAAAATGGAGGATGATCAAATGGCTTCACAGTCCACACAGGGATACACTTAGCCCCCAATGGCCACAGTTTACCTCCCAAGAGATAATTCAGCACTGCTGCCTCATGTTCATTGGAAAATAAGAAACCATGCTCTCCATTCACATAGATGCAGACCCAGCTTTGATGGTCTCACTAGAAAAGAAGCTAAACCTTCTGACAACAAAATATATTTAAAGTATCCAAACTCAGAGGCAGTTTCTCAAGAAGTCTTTAGGCTAGCAGAGCTCTATGTTTGTGGAGTGTTTACCTCTTAGACCAGGATGTAAGAAAAGAACACTGACTCCAATTAAAATCAAATTAAAGTAAGCTTATTATTTCCACTGGCTGGGCTGCCACTCCCTCCCAAAATTGCGAGAACAAGAGAGCAACCCCACCTTTACTACAGCCCAGGTTTGTAGCCCAGAAAGTTACACAAAAATGGGGTAACAGATAATAGAACTCTGACAAGCATCACACTAATGGGAGTTTACATTTTTTTTTTTTTTGCTAGCCCCAACATCAAAATTTATGAGGACCATTAGAGCCTCAGAGAGGGTCATTGTCTGGCCACAAAAGGCCAATATTTATGAGGTGTGACAAAGTTTCAGAGAGGGCTGCTATCTGGTCAGAGAGCCATGCACGGGTGAGTTCAAGGCACGGGCAGTCATTCCAAGCAGGTTCAGAATTTGCAGTAATTTACAGTAAAGCCAAAATGATTTTTTCATGGCTTTGTTGCAATATGGCTCCCAATTTTAATAAAAGGTAAGGTTGTGTGTATCATTCCCCCCTTTTCTTATGTGTCCCTTTGTAATCCTTGATAGGTTAGTGGAAAAGCACTGAGGAAATTTTAATCCCTCAGTTAACAGTCACCAAAATTTTAGAACTCACCGAAAACCAGTCTCCCTGATATTACCTGACTTAATTAATTACTTATATTGATAGTCTATTTATTTTTGGCTCCATTGGTGTAAGTAGAGAGTCGTCTCTCATTTTGGCTTTTTCTCACCTGAGAAAGGGTGACATGAGTGTGCATGGCGTGAGGGACATGAGTTGCCTTTTTGAAGTCAGTTCTTTTTGAAGTCTTGTTGAGGAAGAACAGGTTGTAAAGTCATCTGGGGATGGGTTCTTCTATGAGAGAAACAAAAAACATGAGTATTGAATAAATGTTGCAGTATCTGGATCATGTCACTGTATGAAGTACCCTCACCAGTCTTTAATATCCCCAATTATCAGGACTGTGAACTTAATATTTAACTTTTAGTGATACAGTTGTCCCTCCCCATAATATGCAGTTTAATAATTTAATGTCATCTGATTTTGCAGAATCCTTTCACTAGTATGACCTCTGTGTTTAATAGAGAAACATTTAATTCTGTTACTCAGGGCTGGATAATTGTACTAGCAAACACCAAGCCTACCTGTGTAGGTTAGGAATATCTGTAGGCCTTAAACTAAAAACTTCTGCCTCTAGCAGCTCCTCTTGATAGTCTATTTTTATAGTTATCAGGCATTCCTCTCTGAGAATCCTTCTTTGTAGCCAACAGTTTTACCTATTTTGGGAGGCTAACATAAAGTGTATACCTTAAAATATTATTATTATTATTATTATTATTATTATTATTATTATTATTATTATTATTATTTAAAATGCCCAGGATTGGCTGTATTTTGGTTTTAACTGTCTTTGCTAAGTGTTTAAGATGAAGCAGTCAAACTGACTTTTGTTTCTATCTATTGTTAGCAGTCAGCTGAGCTTTTATGGGAGTCATTTTTTGGGAAACTTGAGAGCAGCTTCTCAGTTCTGCTAGTGCAATTTGAGCTATGTGGGTCCAGGTCTTGCTTGACCATGTGGCTTCCCTCAGAAGCATCAGGGATGTCTCCCTTTCCTGATGACTCACCTCTTTGTAGCAAATGCACTGATTGGCTTTCTGTTCTCCAGTGGTCTCATTAATCTCTCTGATCGGGAGGTTATGTGGCCCAGAGTTGCAAAGCTCATAGAGAAATCCCTTGTTCCCAGGATTCAGACTGACTCAGAGGGCAAGAGTCAAATATCGTTTTTTTTGGACCTTTTTATTTAACTTTAATTTTCAATCCTAATCTGAAACAACCAGCAAATTAATTTTAACAGCCATATATTAAGAGTACTGTGCTTTAATGTCTATAAGTTTATAATTATTTATATATTATTAATTGGGATCTTATTATTCTGTCTGTCTTGTAGTTGATGACTTATTATCTTAAATTAACCCATGTTGTGTTCTTAAAGCAACACTTCTGTAAAACACCAACAGGGAATCTTTAGATCACTTATAAGGAAATTAAAAAATAAAATTTTTTTAACAAGAGTAAAAATACTTAGTTCATGTAATAGCTACCCTGAATTCTTTGGGTGAGTTATATATTATATCATCTTTTTGAGATCCTAGTAATCTTGACAGAAAAAAAAATTTGAACATAACTTTAAATGAAATAAAATCTGACCTACTGCTTTCGTAGTCATTCTCACATGTAGTAAGATGGGACACAGAGTCTTATCTCAGGTAAGCAGGGCTCCTTATAAACCTTAAATGCTTTAGTTCTAAAGCTGATCTTTGTTTTTTAAATATCATTTTACAAAGTTTACATAAATTTTTTGAGGTCACATGAACATTAGCTCACACCATATGATATCACATTTAAAACATGAATTAAAGTACGGCTGAAAGATTTTAACCTTTACATAGATTAGGGTCTCATTAACTTAAAAATACATTTAAATTGTTCCACAATGTAAAAAGTAACATAAAACTTTACATATATTATTGATAACAGGTAAATAAATCCCCAATATATATTTTATTTACCATACAACTTCAGAACACCTGCTTGATATAATGCTCTTTTAAAGTTTCTACCTTATAGAGTTTTATAACTGGAAGATATGAGCACATTAATAGCATCACAATTACATTGATGTTTCTACATTAACCAAGTTTAGCTTTTAAAGAAATGGCAGTACAGTGCTCTAAAATAACAGTTCTTAATTAAACAGTTGTTTAATTTTTATGGTTGCCTGCTCTAGAAAATTTAAATCTTAATAAACTAAATGTTATGGGTAAACTTATGTTTAAGAAATTTTTGTCTCTTTAACACATGACTGATTTTTACAATCTTATACAGACTTTAGTACAAACTTATACAGACCTTAGTATATCAATCAGATATCAAACAAAAGTGCTCATGAATGAGTAATCCCATATCAAATTTACTTTACTTATTTATCAAAATATTAGACAAATGTTTTGAACAGTGTAAGCCATTTTTTTGATTGAAAGAAAAGTCCTGGAACATAGGCATATTAGACCTTTTGTAGACATTAATACTTTATTAGATTTTTGAACACCTAGAAAAACTTGTAAGCTTAAATTTAAAGAAATTTATATTTATCAGTTTACCCAATTTAAATTGAAACATTTAAATCACGTGAATTAAAGATCTTTGGATCCACTTTTTAAAATTGTTTTTATGAGTGCTTTTTAATATGAGTGCTCCTTATATATGTTAATTTGTGTATCATATATATGATATACGAACATATGTATACATATATAGACATACAACACATAACAAATTGTGCACACATAATAAAAGTGAAGGCCTTGTAGCTTTTCACAGGTGAAATCTCCACTGCAATGATTTAAAAATTCCACAGTTGGTCAAAGATATTACTTATCAGAAAAACCTTAACCTAGGTCTGTAGGAGCAAAATCATGAGCTCAAAAAATAAATAAAGAATCTAAGGAAAAAAATATGAGTCCTAGAAAAAATGACTGGCCAGTAATAAGGAAATACCATACAATTTACTTTTTTTTTTCCTTAGGCCTCAAATAAGTCTCCTACTAATCTTACAGGCTTCTTTCATTTGCATTTCAAAAAAATCCCTGGCTGAGGTCTGAAAGAAGCAGGAAAAAATGGCTATTCTGAGCAGAAACCTTAGGCCTAAGGTATTTTAACCATTATTTTCAGGTTAGGATGTTGAAAATTATGATACAAGTTTAAGATACAATTCACAAAATTTTATATCTTTACAAGTTTTTTGTCAACAGATATCATACTATGATTTAGTATCCTTGTCCAAATTAATGCACTGGTACACACAGTGACATTTTCCCAGGCTACCTAATTTAAAATTGGTGAAAAAAAGACTGAATGATTGGGAAGTTACTTGCCAACTTGGAAGTAGAGTTCTTTAGTTTTCCATCCTAAGTATTTATGTTCTCTGGCATGAATTATCTGAAACCATAAACTAAACAATTACCTAAACCCGACTTTTAACTGCAAGATTGTGAAATGCTTCAAAAACCGATTCAGATACCAGATTGGTACAATGAAACATCATCATTTAGACACAAATTCAGCTAAGATCATTTCCAAGAAACAATTTATAATATTAACACATTATTGCACATGTCTTAAAGGGCCAGAAAAAAGGCACAAGACAGGCAGAAATGAACTCCAGACAATGGCTGACAGACAGAACCCTTTAAAACAGAGCAAATAAGAGAAAAATCTCCTTCCCCAGTGGCACCACAGATGTCCCCACAAGGGGACCAAATGTTTTCACAGAGGAGCAACCTGAAATGTAAAATAAAGTGTCTCCATGGTGACTTTACTGTATTTAGTGTCCCCTTTTTGTTTTTCTCTTTTTTTAAGAAGACAGAGGCAGCATTATCCTTACAGTGCAGGGAACGAAGGAGGGAATTCCCTGAAGAAACACGGCTTTGGCAGATGCTGGGAGATACTCAGTTCTTCATTCCCCAGCAGGCATTGCCATCTGCACTGGGTGTGCTCCAGGCAGCCAGCTAGGGGCTTTTCTCATTCTGCTTAACAAATGGTGGTAAAGTTCATCACAGTTCCTTAAAACACAGTCCAAAGGGGTGTCAGGCTTACTTGCTTTGTTACCCATTTTCACGTTACATATCCTTAAGATTTTATCACAGAAATCACAAAACAAAATGCACAAAAACAAAAAAACATATAGAATACAGAACAAAACACACACACACAAAAAAAAAAAAAAAAAAAAAAAAAAGAATCCCGGTGCCAAAACAGAAAAACAGAGGAGCAATTCAACGTCTTGCTAAAGCTCTGGGGTAGGAGCACGTGCGTGTCCCTCGGCACCTCTCTAACCTTGAAAGGAATTCCCTACAGAACGGAACAGAGGACAGAACGATTCTCATTACTGTCCTGGACAGGAGTGTATGTGAGCCTCCCCAGGCCACCTCTCTGTCATTAGAAGAGATCTCCCTTAACCAGATATAAGATGTTATCAAGGTGCCACTTACCTATGGAGGCCTCCTCCACCAGGTGCTTGCTAATAGTTTCAGTGCGGTGGTTCACTGCAGTGCTCCCCAGACCGACGGCTCACTCCAAGGCCTTGGAACATCTCAAGTTGTGCACCCCCTAGAGTGGCTCCCCAGCCCGTAGCCCTGGAGGGAAGGCCAGCTTCAGAATTTTCAGCAGTCTGGCCTTGTGATCTGGTCGGGCAGGGTCATCTCACTGGGGAACTCCAAAATGTTGGACTAGGATGCAAGAAAAGACCACTGACTCCAATTAAAATCAAATTAAGGCAAGCTTATTATTAAAACCGGCCAGGCTGCCTCTCCCTCCAAAAATGGCGGGAACAAGACAGCAACACCACCTTTCCTACAGCCCAGCTATATAGCCCAGAAAGTTACACAAAAAGGGGGTTACAGATAACAGAACTTTGAAAGCATCACACTAATGGTAGTTTACATTTTTTTTGCTGGCCCCAACATCAGAAATTATGAGGACCATTAGAGACTCAGAGAGGGTCGTTGTCTGGCCTGGGAAGGCCAATATTTATTAGGTGTCACTAATGTTTCAGAGAGCACTGTTATCTGGTCAGAGAGCCAGGCATGGATGAGTTCAAGGCACGGGCACGCATTCCAAGCAGGTTCAGAATTTGCAGTAATTTATAGTAAAGCCCAAATTATCTTTTCACGGCTTTCTGGCAAGATGGCTCCCAATTCTAATAAAAGATCAGGTTGGGTCTATCAAGCCTGTCCTTTACTTTTGGAAACTCCTCTACAACCTGCAAGGTTGTGAACTCCTGACCATTTTACATTCCAGATATGTATTCACAGATTTTCTAACTCTTGTCCTCCAACTGTGTTTTACTTGGGGTGAAGGTAATATCAAGGCATTGTTCTGGATGAGAGTGAGAAGATTTTTGTGTAGCACATATTTGCATACACATTTAGGAGATCACTCCTCCTAAACACTGTTGGAACAGAAAATTCAATCTATGGGGGAGCTTCCTAGCTGAACAACATTATACATAAATTCAAGTTCATTAAATAAATAGTTTTGGATCAGTGGATGATATATATTTCAAGATGGATTTAAATTGGCATATATATTGCTACATTTTAATGTCCATGTGACTTTTGTGTTCATAATTTTTTGTGATTTATGTGGATTTATAATCAAATTTTCACAAGATTGTTCTCAGAAATATTAATCCAACTTAAATACATACTTTTTTCCTAGTACTGAAAAGTAACTTCAGTGAATGGTGCATAAAAATCCTAATATTTCTACAGTAACTGACCCAGATTAACATCAATGCAAGTAGATTCCTATGGGACATGATGTGTATTTTGATGTTCATTTTTATTCATCACCGGTACATTACTATTTCTGCAGTTTATGCACATTATATATAGTATGATATATAATGTTCAATCACTTCCTGCTTGAGAACACATGTATTCTTACAGGTTTCTTGACTATTCTTTTCATGAGACTTCTTTCCAAACACATTATTTTTGATTTCCATAATCACTTTTGAAACAAAACTCACACACCTTTCAGGATAAACCACAACCATAATATTACCATTAGATGTATAACTGGTTGCAGTGAATGATTGTATATCAATGTGAGATTTCTTTTATATTTTCAGATATCAATTCAATCCATTATTTAAAGTGGAACCAGTTATATTATTTATTCACATGATGGTCAATTGATGCATTATCAATATATTCTATGACACAGGGTATACCCCTTTGTACCCCCAATACTAATTTATATTTCTTCAAAATAGTGCTCCCAGAAATGGTGGAAGGAATACTCATGTCACCTGATCTACATATACATTTTATCACAATAATATTCTGGACACAAAATGCAAAGGTCACACTTATGATTTTACCAAAGCCTAAATGAAAAGTGAGCATGGATTAATAAAAACATCCATGTCCTGGTTACCTAATGCTCTCAAAAGTCAATCCAATTTGTGACAACATATTAGTTTCTGCCTAAGATTATATATTCAGACTCAAACCGTTGAAAATGTCTAAACAAATTACACACTTTATACTTTTACTGACTTCCTAATGTCTCTATTTATATCTGCTTTCCTACATATTTTCCCCAATTCGTCATTGTGCTGACATTTACATTCACTCTCTACCCGAAACCTTATTTGTAAAGAACTTTTGGTACAAATGCTATACTAACTCTTCTTTCTAAATCTACTGACTATCTTGCTAATCCTACAGACTATCCCTTTTTTATTGGATATTCTGTATGTTATTCAATCATCCAGTGTATAAGATCCTATTTCTTTGTATATCGATTTATCTGAGACATCAGTGCAGAATATAATTCAAAGCAAAGTATGCTACTCAAGGGCCCAATGTCCTACTTGGCTTCAAGTCTTCCCTAGATTTCTGTTTCCATACTTATATTTCACCTATATATTCTTGTAAATATCTCAGGTTCCCAATACCATTATTCATCCAGCAGAATGATTCCTAACCCAAATAGAACATGATATTAACACTAACCATACACTGTTCCCTCAATCTAACTTTACAGCAGTGCAGGGATAGAGTTGGTCTTACAATACAGGAATATAGGGGATCTTCCACCTGCTGAGAATCTCAAAGATCCATGCAGAAATTATCCCTGAAGAAGATATAGAATGCTATGAAGGACCTGAGAGACCAAAAGTCATTTTCCATGGCAAATAACCTTGTCAGGATGAAGAGATGTGTCTGAATAAGCCTCTCGCATTTTAATGTAGACAAAATGGACAAAACCAAGCCTGTGTGGAGATCTCTCCCCCAGTACCTATGGTTGATATATCATTCTAACTTGTGAAAGTGTCACAGGAAGTAGGGGCAGCCTCCATCTCATGGGACCCTAGGATGAAACTGTTAGGACAAAGTGTTTGCCAAGGCTGTGAGCTCATTCAGTTCATGAAGGAAGTGACCTACCTCACTTCTTTGTGATGGAACTCTCTGAACTTGGGATCCCGGACACCAGGCACCCAGGGCCAGGCCCAGTAACAGTCACAGAGATCTCACTTGTTTGGATTTATCATGGAAAGAGTCAGTCTTTCTTGGTACCTACAGATGTGAAGATGGCCAAATGCCAGAAAAAATCTGAAGAGGTGTCTTTCCTGAGAAAGCAGGTAGTGGCGGCTCAAAGCTGGCTCCTGACAACTTTACAGAGTGGGCCAAGGAGTCCAGATTTGAGAACAGACAGGCCATTTCGGGTGAACAAAGAATGGCTCACCAGGCAGAGGACACTCCGGTTAGTAACAGACCTTCTTGGGGGAAGGAGGTGCATTTGTGGGAATGAGTGTGGGTTTGTGGTTTTGTCTCATGTTCTGAGAATACGTAGGAAAGTTGGTTTGTTTGTTTTGGAGTGGACTGTTTCTATTAAGTCATTTGACAAGGCAAGTGTTTCTATGTCTGTGTATCCCACTTTGTCCGTGGGTGTAGACATTACAAAAGAAAATGCAACAATGGATGTGTCCTGTCTAGGAGAAAGCTTCCCAACATTCACGCTGCCCAATTTATAAAAGGACAGTGGATTGCCTTATTTGTGGGCAAGACCTGCAATCTTCCTAAGTTCCTGTTTTCTTCCTGAATTCTGGCCACTCTCCAGAATAGGCTCATGATTTTGTGACCAAGACAGGTACCACCTCCAAGCTCTGTGACTTGGCCATGTACTGGATAGCTGAAGGGAATGGCAAGAATCTCAGAAAACTCAGATATCAGTGTTACCAGGAAAAGTCTCAGTGGAGAAACCCTGCTTTGGGACTTTTGCTTACCTATTGTTCTATAGCACTAAATGTCAAGAAGGTCTTTGCCAAGGCCACCCCGTTGTGAAGCCTGAATAAAACAGTTCTCTAATGCAAATGAATGGGCATCACCTGTCCCTCTTTGAGTAATTGATTTCGAAAGGGATGTGTCTGAATCAGCCTGTTGGCCCTGTGTGAGGCTGTGGCTTAGATTCTCAGCACCTGATGGATCTAAAGAAAGATGCCATGTGTGCATCCAAAACCAAAATGGCCAAAAGAGCATTCATTATGGATGAAGTCTCTCGCCTTCCTCTGTAAGTTTCCTGACCTCCATAAGGTGAGAATAGGAATCCTTTGGGTCAAATGAGTTCTTAAAAACCCTTCAGAGTCTAGCCCATTGGTGCTTGGGTTTTCTCATGACCCCAATCCACATGAAGAATCTAAACCCCACAGTCAGTAGGCCTCAAAATGGAGAAGTGGAACAGTAATAATGGTAGGCCTATTTGATCACTCCTGGTTCACAGGAAGGGTTTCCAGGCCACCCTGACTTTAGGCAAATGACGGGCAAGGGAGCTTATTTTGGACACTGTCTTGTCCAGCGCCCCTCATAGAAACCTCCAGCTAGAGGTTATGATGAGTGTCTATGTGGAAAAGATGAGGGCCATATGGGAGTGTTTTCGTTTAAATTTTGGTCATTTGTGTGGCGATTGGAAGAAATCACTGGGTCCACCTGGGCTTGAACTCTGGTGTGAATCCCTATAGAGACTGAGTTCTGGAACTGACCTCAGAGAAGAATTGTCATGAGTTTTGTTGGGATTTTAGGAGGCCACGCATGAAAGTAGCCCTTATAAACTTAAATCAAAGCCACAGAGCACTGGGAATCTCAGCCAAGATAATCCATGATTTTCTTCTTAAAGTCTTGGCAGCCATAGTTGAGAGTTAAAACACACATGTACCACACATTGTAGACTTCAATTGGACTGGCTTCATGTGACCTTTTGTCCACTCTTTGGGAGGCCTTGCCTATGAGAGTTCTCCAGAGTTTCATTGAAATGAGCTTCCTCAACATTTAATGGTTTTTGAAACCCAAAGTTCCTCCAACTTCATCCTCGAAAAATGGCTAGATAAACACCATGAAATTTTTGAAATTCCCATGACCAGGTGGCACTGGAGAATCTTTGGATGTCCTATTGCTGATCATGAGTGTATCAGACAGTGCCTTGACTGACTGGGTTTCATGAATATTGTGTAGAACAGAGATGCCAGTAAGTTGGAACCTGCAAATTAGTGGGCCTAGAGCAGTGGTGTGAAGGTGTGTGATAAAATATGTGTGGTGGGGCTATGTGGATCTGCCATTTGCTTCCAAATGGCTTGTGACTGACATGGTACAGCCAGCAGAACCTTCCATGAAAAGGCATCTTTTTATATAGGGAGATTTCAAGGCAATGTTCAGAATCAGGTTGCTATGGACAAAGGGGCAACCCATGTGGGATAAAATCCTGGTTGGTGCATTCACATGCAGACCGTGAGCTCCACATGTGACAGAACTCCCTCCAGCACTGTGTCCCAGTTGATCTCCTTGTATTTCATGAAGAAAATACCAAAGTCCCAGTGCAGCAGCAAGAACCACCACGAAAAGTGGAGGAGGACCAAATGGCTTCACAGTTCACACGGTGAGTCACTTAGCTCCCAGTGGCCATAGTTTAACTACAAAGAGAGTATTCGCACTGCTGCCTCATGTTCATTGGAAAATTAGAAACAATGTCCTCCAGGTCACATAGATGCAGACCCAGCTTTGATGGTCTCACTAGAAAGTAAGCTAAAGCTACTGACAACAACATATATTTCAAGTGCCCAACCTCAGAGGCAGTTTATCAAGAAGTCTTTAGGCCAGCAGAGCTCCATGTTTGTGGAGTGTTTACCATGTGCCTTACTTTTGGAAACTGCTCTACCACTTCCAAGGTTGTGAACTCCTGAGTATATTCCATTCCACATATGCATTCACAGATTTTCTAACTTTTCTCCTCTAATTGTGTCTTACTTGGGACGAAGTTAATGTCAAGGCATTGTTGTGGATGAGAGTGGGAAGATTTTTGTGTAGCACATATATGCATACACATTAGATTCATTTTCCAATTTTCCATTCAAAATACTTAATCCCTGACAGTAACTCATAAACTACTAGACTCTGACTGCTAATCCTAATATGATGGAGAAAACTAACCCAAACAGAATAGAAATACAAGCAGTTCAAAAAAGGCATGGTGTATAGTTGGACTTGCCATTTGCATTATGAAGGGTAGGTGTTATAAATCTAGTTAATTTTTAATTGAAATAGTTCTCCTTGTGTTTTTAAAGTTAATAAATATATAAATTCCTGTCTCCCTTTCTCTGTAGCCTATTCAGAACATGTAATTTTATATGCACATATAGAATCCTACCTGGTATCACATGTACATTCTTGTGAGGTGGCTGACTTGGCAGATACAAATTATGAGAAAAAATCACTCCTCCTAAACCCTGTTGGATCTTAAAATTCAACCTATGGGTGAGCTTCCTAGTTGAACAACATTAAACATAAATCCATGTTCAGTAAAAGAAATATTTTTGCATCTGTTGATGATATATATTTCATGATAAATTTCGATTGGCATATATATTGGTAATTTAATGTCTCTGTGTGTGTTTTTTTGTATATATATATATATATATATATATATATATATTCTCCAGATTTTTCAAAATATGAAATATATGTGTCTTATATACACTCCCTAAATTCATTCATGTTCATGTATATGGATTTATAATCAAGTATTCACAAGATTATTCTCAGAAATATTCATCCACATGAAATACATATTTGTTTCCAGTACTGAAAACTAACTTCAGTTAATGTTGCATACAAATACTAATATTTGTACAGTAACTGACCCAGTTTAACATCAATGCAAGTAGATTACTATGGGACATGATGTGTATTTTGACGTTCATTTTTATTCAACACTGGTACATTATTATTTCTTCAATTTATGCACATCATAGGATATATATTTCATCCACAAATTAGCAAACTTATAGGCATTTGTTTCACTTTCAATAACTTCCTGCTTCAGAACACATGGATTCCTCCAGGTTTCTTGTCTGGTCTTTTCATGAGACTTCTTTCCAACACATTATTTTCAACTTTCATAATCAGTTTTGAAGCAAAACTCACACACTTTTCATGACAAACCATAATCCTAATATAACGTTTAGATGTATAACTGGTTGGAATGAATGTATGTGTATCAAGATAAGATTTCCTGTATATTTTCAGATATCAATTGAATCCATTATTAAATTTGGAACCCATTTTATTATTTATTCACAGTATTGCCTATTCATGCATTATCTCTATATTCATATCACAGGGTACACCTATTTGTACCCCCAATATTAATTTGTACATTTGGACACAGAAGCAATGGTCACACTTATTATTTTACCAATGTAAATGTCAGGCGCGCATCGGAGGAAGAGACTACCAGGGACTGTCTAATGCAACAGCCAAAAGTTTATGGGGGTCCAGCATGCTGGGGCTCAGAGCTCCCTTGAATAGAGGAGAGAGCCCTGAGAACAGCTTAAGCAGAGCTTATATACTTTCCTTGGAGAGGGCAGGGAGGGAAGATTATTGATGGGTCAGGGCGAGTGGGTAGTTTGCGTGCAAATGGGTGAGGGAGTACATTCTGCAGTTTTGCAGTTGGTACAGCACATTCAGGGAACAAGATTAGCAAACAGTTCTCAAGATATCAACAGTGTTTTGTTAAGCATACCGTAAAACTGGAAGTGACAATTACCTATTCTATTTACCTTTCATTCCCCACTTTCTTTTGGTTACATTAAATCATAATAGTGATCATTGGGGATGTCACATTTTATGTCTGCTAGTGTGGTATATTGATTTCTGATTACCATAAGTTTAACTTGTCCAATTTGAGCTTGGAGAAAGGAAATTACACGGTTGAGCAAACAGGGTCCTACAGTTAGCAATAATGTGAGGATTATTAAGGGACCGGCCAGGGCTGATAAAAGCGTAGTTAACCAGGGGGACTCTGTGAACCAAGACTCAAACCACCCTTTTTGGGCCTCTCTCTCTTGTTGATGCTCTTCAATGCGTCTTCTTAATTTAATCATAGATTCTTTTACAACTCCAGTATGGTAGGCATAATAACAACATTCTTCCCTCAATGCAGGACAAAGGCCCCTTCTCTCATGAAGAGGAGGTCGAACCCTCGCCTGTTCTGTAAAACAACTTCAGAGAGAGAGGTTAAAGATTCTTGTAAAGCTGTGATGGTGGTTTTTTAATATCTTTAAGTTTTGGTGTATTGCTGCTTCTAATTGGGTCATTTGTTGTGTCCCATGGATTAGGGCAGTGGTACCTGTGCCCACCTCTGCAGCAACTACTATTCCTCATAGGATGGCTAAAGTGAAAGATACAGGTTGCCAGCAGAACCGGGTTGTATGCCCCCCTATTTGAAATTTAAATGATCCTGCCTCATGATAGAGCACTCGGGGAAACATCTGCACCATTACATAATTAATCACATCTGTTGATAATTCTATGAATAAACAATGTTTAAGTATATAGAATTATACTGTTGTAGGTATGGACAAGGCAAGGCACCTAAGATAGCACCGAAGACAGGGAAACAGTCTTATTTGGTTGCAACCGGATATAGAGGGCATTGCTTCTATTGTAATCAATTAATCCCCTGAATCCCAAGTTTTGGTAGTTTCAGAATTTTGTACCCAACATGTAAGAGAAAAGACTCAGAAATTTACAGTCTGCAGAAGTTCACAAAAAGCAGTTTTTGGTTCTGTTTTTATTTTCCTCTTCTCTGGGAAAGATAACTTTTTAAGGACATCTGGGAGGGGGAGAGCTTTTTTCTTCTCTTTTATTTTCTCCCTGCCAGCTGTTACCATGGAGCCCAGTTGGTAACTTCTTTATCTTAGAAATGTAGCCATCTCTGGAAGCCTCAGCTCAAGGCCAGAGGCCTTGTTCACATATTTTGTGAAAAACTATAAAGGGGGTGTCTAGCTTAGAAGTGCTGATTTTTCCAGCCAGTGGCCAAGTATAACAGAGCAACATGAAAAGAGGAAGTTTATGTACACTGAACTCTTTTATAGGGACTTTGTTGCTGAAAGTCCTAAAGTCAGCCACGATGAATACTTCTGGAGAAGGCCATTTAAGATTTTTCTGTGGGCCTGGTACAGAGGGGAAGACGGAGAAGGCGGGGGGTGAGAGCAGTTCTGTGGTTCTGAGAATGAGGAAAAAGAGATATAAAAGAATAATGGGAAAAGGGTTTGGGATTTTCCTGGCAACAAAACGTGAGCAGTAGAACAGGCGGAGCAGATGGGAAGACAGGAGTGAGTATCCCAAAAAGCCTGTGAGGGACATTAAATTCTTAGTAACCTGTTTTTAGTGATGACAAAGCAACTTTAAAGGCCATTTTCATTACAACTTGGATAGGCGTCTGAGGGCACTCCTCAGCTGGTTTGAGCTTTGGGTTAGCTGGTAAGAGGACCTGGTGGGACCCGGTGTGGGCACTGACAGGAGAAGAGAGGAGTGAGTGGGTGGAAGGGTACCTCAGTACCTGCTACCTCAGCAAGGGGGCAATGGTCTGAGAACCAGCGGAGGTTTGGGTTTTTGATCTAGTAATTGGAGGGGAGAAATCAGGTTGTTGATGTGAGAGTGACAGCAGAGAGTCTGGAGCAGAAGTATCTATTGGAGAAACATAGTTCATGATGTGAGCAAAGGAGGGAAAAGGCATACACATAGGGGAATTTTCTTCCATCCTTTTGAGCACTTGCCGAAGTTGGAAAAGTCACACAGAATTTGAGGATCGAGACACCCCTCTGCGGGCCATTGGTTTTGGTTGTCTAATTGGTAATATGGCCAATGCTGTGAACTGAATTTGATGAGGAGTTTGGGTTCCACCAGGCAGCCCCTGTATGCCCACATCCCCATGACTTACGGAAGAAGACGGCTTTTCCCCCACACAGCCGTGGTTGTTTGTGGCTTTGATAGTCCACCGGGCAAACATAGTAATCTAGGCTAGCCAACCTGCATCAGGCTTGCATGTCCCTACATCCATAATGTTTGTTTCCATTATCTATGGTACGGAAGAAATTTAATGGAATTTTAATGGGATCCTCTTCATCAGAGATTTCCCAATTGGAAAGACGTATACTCAGCTGACAAATATCTGGGTGGAGAGATGGCCACCAGGTCCCTAAGGGGGCTGTATGCAAGACAGACCATACTTCTTGTCTAATAGGATTTGTGATCAGCCATCGCTGCTGAATGGGCTGATGATGGTTAGGACTAGTGGTGGCCAAGGGGAGAGTCTATACCCTTATCCACATGGACAATATGCAATTTGAAAGGGTTACCAGTCTTTTCCACTTTCAAGCCAGAGTCTGCACAGGGCGCAGGCTTGAGATGAGAATTAGGATCCAGGAAGTGATTCCGTCTACCTTTACCACTGTAGGTTTTATAAGTAGCACCTGGTATGGTCCTGTCCATCGGGGTTCCAGGGATGACACCTGAAGTCATCTTATGTAGACGAAGTCTCTTATTTGATATCGATGTGGAGTCTCCTCTTCACCAGGTTGGTAGGCAGTGGCCAGCTGGTTTGACAGGTATCGCTGAATTCTTTCAAGAGCTTTAAGTTTGTCAAGCAAGGGGGTGTGGAAGGGATCGGTAGGTCTTAGAGTTGGGGTTAGGGCCTTACTGGAGGAGGGGCCCCATAGAGAATTTCATAGGAGGTGAGGTTACTCAAAGAAACAGAGGGAGTATTTCTTGCATGAAACAGTGCATAAGGCAGGAGCATAGTCCAACCTTTGATGCCCTCTCTAAGCTTAATTTCGTTAAGGTCTCTTTAATGGTTCTATTATTTTTTTTTAACCTGTCCTGAGCTCTGGGGTCTATAAGCACAATGTAACTTCCAATTTATTCCCAGGGTCCTGGCTAACACTTTACTTACCTGGGCCATGAACGCCGGTCCATTATCAGACAATATACCCTTAGGAAGGCCGTATCATGGAAAAATATCTTTCAGGATTTTTTACCACCATTTGTGCCTTTTTTTGTGTGGAAGGCTTCAATCCATCCTGAAAATATATCTACAAACACTAGGAGATATTGAAGTCCATACCTCGCTGGCTTAATTTCAGTAAAGTCCACTTCCCAGAATTGTCCTGGTCTGGTTGTTCATAGGTGCTTTTTTGCAGGAAGCTTGGAAGGGTAAGCATTAACCTATTGACAGAACGGACAGGGTTTTGTTACCCGTTCAGTTATGTCCTTTCGCTGTGAGTCGGTTAGTGGAAAACTCTGTTCTTGATCCTTCAGGAATGCCTGCAGTATCTTTGAACCAAGGTGTGTGAATTGATGTACATTTTTAACGTAGTGTAGGGATTTCTGAAATTGCAGGCTTGGCTCAGTGAACTTGAGGAGTTCAGTGCCAGTGTTGTTAGATGTTATCAAAAGCTTGCTGGTGCTCAGGGGTCCATTGGAATTGGGCATCTCCCTTTAACAGCGGGTATAAAGGAGAAGTTAAGGACGCAAACACAGGAATCCATAACCTGCAAAACCCAGTAGTCCCAAGAAACTCTCTGTGTTGTCTGCTGCTGGGGGGGGGTGTATCTTCACAACCGTTTGTTTTCTGGGCTCAGTGAGCCATCGTTTACCACCCCTAAGGGAATAGCCCAGGAAGACTACTTCTTGCTGGCAAATTTGGGGTTTTTTGGAAGAAGCTCTATACCCGAGTTGAGCAAGCTTATATAATAGTGCTTGGTTCCCAGACTCACAGTTTTCCTTGGTGTTGGCTGCAGTAGCAGGTCATCCACGTATTGAAGCTGGGTGACTTCAGGGTGCATAGGTCTGAAGTTGTTGACATCTCTGTGGAGGGCTTCATCAAAGAGAGTGGGGGAGTTTTTGAACCCCTGTGAGAGTCTAGTCCATGTTAGTTTACCATATGTTCCGGTTTCTGGGTCTACCCACACAAAAGCAAACAGCAACTGACTGTCTTTATGCAGAGGCATGCAATAGATAGCATCTTTATGTCCATACCATTTCTACTCAGGGTTCAGAGTGATAAGCAGATTGTACGAATTATTTACCATGGGGTGAATGTCCTGCACTTTGTTGTTGATCTCTCTTAGGTCTTGTATGGGGATAGTCCCCAGTTCCTGGATTTTTTACCGGTAGCAGGGGAGTGTTCCAGGCCGATTGACAGGGCCTTAGGACCCTAAGGCCAGATATTTCTGAATATGGGGCCTTATCCCATCTTTACCTTTTTTTGCTCAGAGGATGTTGTTTGACATTGATTGGGGAGGCTGAGGTTTTTAACTCCACTGTTCTTGGAGGTTGTTTCATGGCTAGGCCTAACCCAACAATTTTGCCCAGGCATCTGAGTAATCTGTTATCCATTTCTGGGGAAGCTTGCCTGTTTGATCAGTCTTGGGGTGTGTGAAAAGTGGATGTTCATCTTCGACTGACATTTATAAAGCCATGACTATAGGAGTTTTTAATGAAGGATTTAGAAATTTCATTTTGGGGCCTTCGGGGTTAAAAGTTGTTTTGGCCCGGAGCTTACTGAGCAGATCTCTGCCCATCAATGGGGCCAGGCATTCTGGGATTACTAGGAAGGAATGTTGGATTTTGTCTTTCCCCATGTCCATGGTCCTCTTAGTTGTCTAAGTCTGATATTTACTGCTGTTAGCCCTTTGAACTAGAGATCTTTTATTTGATAGAGGGCCCAGTGGGGCCTTAAGGGCTGAGTATACTGCTGCTGTATCCACTTCAAAGTTTATGGGGTCCCCTTCACTTCAAAAGTTACCCTGAGCTCGGGGAAGGGATCTGAGCCCCGACATTCTTAGTCAACCTCCAGAGTCAGAAAGGCTGTCTGGCGTGGCTTTCTCTTTCTAGGGCACTCTTTGGCTCAGTGTCCTTTTTCTTTACAGTAGGCACATTGATCTGAGGCCAAGGGTGGCCTCTGGAGGGGACCCAGGTATCACTTCTTGTCTCCCTGTTTCTTAATTTCTGGCCTATTTATTGTTGTGACCAGGACATTAGTTAATACCTTAATCTGTCTTTTTCATCTCTCATCCTCCCTTTGCTCCCTTTCGTTCTCTCTGTTTCTCTCTTATAGGATACTTTCTCGGCTACTCTGACTAAATCTCTCAAAGTCATATCTTGTAATCCATCTAAGTATTGTAACTTTCTTTTAATATCCAGATCAGCTTGCCCAATGAAGGCCATCGTGGTATATGCCTTTTGATCCTCTGCCTGAAGATCGAAAGGAGTGTATCTCCTATATGCCTCCATAATTCTCTCTAGAAACATAGAGGGATGTTCATCAGGCCCTTGAATAATCTCTCTTACCTTGGCCAAATTATTTGTTTGCCTAGCGGCCGGTTGGAAACCCACTATTAGGGCCCGGCAATACGTGGACAGATGCTCCCTACCTTCAAAGGTGTCGGGGTCCCAGTTGGGTAAGTTCAAGGGGAAGCCGGC